>NC_059359.1:38439091-38601591 GCF_019703515.2 Myxocyprinus asiaticus
TGCATAAGATATTTAGGTTTTTCAGAGAATGTATTTTTAACATGTGTATTTTGTCTACTGTACTGGCAGAGTTTTTATAGTCAAAACAAGTGAAAAAAATCTACCAGTGCTGAAGAAGATAATCCAGAGTATTTAGGATACGTTACTGACCTTGAGTAATCTAAAGGAATACGTAACAAATTACATTTTACAGCTTGTATTCTGTAATCTGTAGTGGAATACATTTCAAAAGTAACCCTCCCAACCCTGCTAAGGGGTAAATAATTTTTCTTATGGGCCCAGTTGGTATTGGATAACTTTTTTGCTTCAATAAATAGCATTATCATTTACAAACTGTATTTTGTGTGTACTCTGATTACCTTTGTTTTATGTTATATTTTGTTTGAAATTTTGAAACAATATATACACGAGATATACACAAAAACAGAAGAAATCAGGATGGGGGAAAATACTTATTCACAGCACTGTGTGTGTGTATATATATATACACATTGGCGGCCAAAAGTTTGGAATAATGTACAGATTTTGCTCTTATGGAAAGAAATTGATACTTTTATTCACCAGAGTGGCATTCAGCTGATCACAATGTATAGTCAGGACATTAATAACATGAAAAAAAATTACAATTTGAAAAATAAATAAATAAAAATTTCAGAACTTCTTAAACTACTTCAAAGAGTTATCTTCAAAAAAATCCTCCACGTGCAGCAATGACAGCTTTGCAGATCCTTGGCATTCTAGCTGTCAGTTTGTCCAGATACTCAGGTGACATTTCACCCCACACTTCCTGTAGCACTTGCCATAGATGTGGCTGTCTTGTCGGGCCCTTCTCACGCACCTTACAGTCTAGCTGATCCCACAAAAGCTCAATGGGGTTAAGATCCATAACACTCTTTTCCTATTATCTGTTGTCCAATGTCTGTGTTTCTTTGCCCACTCTAACCTTTTCTTTTTGTTTTTATGTTTCAAAAGTGGCTTTTTCTTTGCAATTCTTCCCATAAGGCCTGCACCCCTGAGTCTTCTCTTTACTGTTGTACATGAAACTGGTGTTGAGCGGGTAGAATTCAATGAAGCTGTCAGCTGAGGACATGTGAGGCGTCGATTTCTCAAACTAGAAACATGTGATTATTTTAAATCATCTTTACCTCTGGGCTTTTCTCAGCAAATATTGATATGCAATGAATTGTGATTAATTTAGATTAATTAATCTAATTGTCCTGACATTGTATTAACAATGTATTCAGTCTTAACAGGGATGATGATTGGAAAAAAGCTATTTAAAGATTTGTTTTAAACAATTTCCCTTTGTTCTCCACTGTAAAAGTAAAAGCAAGAGTTTGTAATGAAAGAGTAAATAATGACAACATTTTTGGGTGAACTGTTCCTTTAAATTAAAGTGACCAAATGGGGCAACAAAATCAGAAGCATCTCAATTTTGGATCTGTGCATTAGGTTTACTTTGTAAATGTAGCCTAAGTGTAATGTTCTTCAGCTCAAAGTGCTCCCATCTCGCTCTGTCTGTCTTCCATTGGATCATAGTTGTGGGATATCTCACATCCCTTTCTCTCTCTTACAGGAAATGGCTAAAATCCTTAACCACCCACGAGTCTACTCCTTCCTCCACGTGCCTGTCCAATCAGCATCTGACAGTGTCCTGATGGACATGAAGAGAGAGTATTGCTGTTCTGACTTCAAACGAGTCATTGACTTCTTGAAACAGAAGTGAGTATCTGCTGTAAAATTAAACAAACAAACAGAATACCTGCAAATCACACAGTCACCTAGTAAAAATACCACATTACTTTTACAGCCAAGATTATTGGCTGCCTTTCACCTCAGACAAAGTCATGATTTGGTTCTTACAGTTGTGTAGATTAGCACAGATAAATCTCTTCTTCTTTTTTTCTTTTTTTTTATTAGAGCAAACACCTGAGATTGACTGCCAGATGTTTGCCTACATTTATTTAATGGATGTGTTGGGGAACTTTGTTTTACCTTGTGGAAGAAGTAAACACTATGCTCAATAGTATGGATTAAGTCCTGACATTTTGCAAATGCCAGTTTTTATGAGTTTGATAAGATGGAATAAGCTCTTCATTAATGTTTTGCAATTATTGTGCTCAAGACAAGCGCATTTGTTGGAGATACAATCAATGGAGCTGGTATATGTTTTAAAATGCATGATGTGGCATGCTCTCACCCATAGCAACCACGTGGGTGGGATTGTTTAACACTAGTCCCACCCTAACTGTGTATTCAGCAGAGGGCTAGAGACAAACACCTCATTGGTGATGATGTACCCATATACCACCTCCGTGCCTGTATGTCAGCCTCTGACAGACTTACGAACACACACAAACTCAGTCACTTGTACCCTCAACATGTGTTGAGCTCTGATGGATTACAGGGCTTTTTCAAGCTGATGTGTGCTGTGATATATGGCTCTGTGCTTTAAATGGAGGGAGGTGCTCCTCTCAAAGGCCTTTATTTAGGTCTGACAAATGGATTGTGACCTTTGAAGATCTAATGGACAATACAGCCAATGGTCAGTCCACAATATGCTTATTTTCACGCTGTGACAAAATTACCATCTGCCTTTACATCAGTGACACTATGTCCCTTAGATTGCCACCTTGTGTTGTCAGTATCTAGATGAGCTACCAGACCTGCAGCCCAGAATGTAAGTATTGCAGGCCTGACAGACTAGATTGTGTGGCGTCCTTGTCGTGACTGGGCATGGTGAAGGCCAGGGAGTGCGCAAAGGGTTTGGTCCTGGTAGGGGCGGTTCCAGGGGAATGGGCAAGTGCACCCTCCATAATGCTACAGTATAAAACATACAGACACATGTTGCCCAAAAAAGATCTCAATATGTCTATGTTATACCTGTTAAAATAAATAAGGAAATACAATAATTTGTGAATGCATTTGTGTTTTATTAGGTGAAATAAGCCATTTATGGCAGATGAAGGTGTGAAGAGTGTGGAAAACAATGACCCTCATTAAGGGTTCTTATCACGCTCTATGCACAATTACACTTAGCATGCAGCTGCAGGATGTGCTAATGGTGGAATGTGGCCTGCTAGCTGAACTAGTTGCTCAGGGTCCTCTGTTCAGTGTATGGGTACATGAGCTAAGCAGTAACTGGAAAATCAGTATACACTTTGTGAAGTATGGTCACCCATGGTTTTCCTCATAAAAAGCTAGCTAGATACGAGATAAATAAACTACACTGGAAAAGAGAAGGGGGTTTACCCTTCATCGGTGCTTTTGAATCTTAAGAATGAGTTAAGTCAGACAATTTTCAAAAAAAAGTTTCATATCTTTTTTTTTTTTTTTTTTTTAGAAAAATCTGAAGGAGGTGTTTTCATTTTGTATGAACTTTCAGTTTGAGTTAAACCCTGAATTTCCTGATATAATCAGCTTTTGTGGCAGACATGCGTTTGAAGATGTTTGGGTAACTTGTTGCTGGTTCGGCCTTGATATGATTGCCGTGGGCTGGTGTCTCTGGCTTCATTGCGGTAGCAGTCGGATAGCTTTTCCTGACAGCTGTCATGTGGGCTGACAGCATTATATGAACTAGCCAGTGAGATTGGAGAGATGCTGTGCACAAAACTGTGTCTCAGAACTGTCCATAATACTTGTCACATGATCAGATTGCATTCCAGTTTAAAATTGCACAAATGCTACAATATTAGTATGTACCAATACAGATAACCCGTGTTTACTGTGTTCGGATTGTAAGGGCAGCTTCGTGCCATCACAGAATTAGGACCTGTATATAATCTGTCTTTTGACCTATTTATGGATCTATTTATGTTTGTGCAGTATGATTACAAATACTTTCAAAATATAGAGCACCACATGCATATTAGTAATACTTTAGGCCCGGCGGGTTGACAAGATTACAAAGTTGCTGAGGTTGATATCTGGTGCTGTGTCTATTTCTTAAGCCCTTGATCAGGATAAGAAGTCAATTTTGTTTGCCATGTTTGAAGCACTTATCTGAATTGAGTCAAGGTTGTTTATCAGAGGTTTTTACACATATTTCAGAGGAGATGGATGCATGACAAAATATATTCAGTGTGTCATTCAATATCAACAGAAGCATTATGAAAACATAATAATGTTTGAATCATAGAACATTCCAGCACTGAAGTTTGCCTTTAGACATTTCAGCATGGAACATGCCATGTTTCACAATGAATTGGTGTGTGTGTATGTATGTGTGTGTGTGTGTGTGTATGTATGTATGTATGTATGTATGTATGTATGTATATATATATATATATATATATATATATATATATATATATACACACACACACACACACACACACACACACACACACACACAGGCGGCCAAAAGTTTGGAATAGTGTACATATTTTGCTGTTTCGGAAGGAAATTGGTACTTTAATTCACCAAAGTGGCATTCAACTAATCACAAATTACTGTATAGCACCATCACTATTTGAAAAAAAAGTCATTTTTGATCAAATCTAGACAGGCCCCATTTCCAGCAGCCATCACTCCAACACCTTATCCTTGAGTCTTCATGCTAAATTGCTAATTTGGTACTAGAAAATCACTTGCCATTATATCAAACACAGTTGAAAGATATTTGGTTCATTAAATGAAGCTTACATGATCTTTGTGTTTGTTTTTGAGTTGCCACAGTATGCAATATACAGGCATGTCTTAAGGTCAATATTAGGTCAAAAATGGCAAAAAAAACAAACAAACTAGAAACTCATCAGTCAATCATTGTTTTGAGGAATAAAGGCTATACAATGCTTGAAATTGCCACAAAACTGAAGATTCCATACAAAGGTGTACACTACAGTCTTCAAAGACAAAGAACAACTGGCTCTAACAAGGACAGAAAGAGATGTGGAAGGCCAGATGTACAACTAAACAAGAGGATAAGTACATCAGAGTCTCTAGTTTGAGAAATAGATGCCTCACATGTCCTCAGCTGACAGCTTCATTGAATTCTACCCGCTCAACACCAGTTTCATGAACAACAGTAAAGAGAAGACTCAGGGGTGCAGGCCTTATGGGAAGAATTGCAAAGAAAAAGCCACTTTTGAAACATAAAAACAAAAAGAAAAGATTAGAGTGGCAAAGAAACACAGACATTGGACAACAGATAATTGGAAAAGAGTGTTATGGATCTTAACCCCATTGAGCTTTTGTGGGATCAGCTAGACTGTAAGGTGCGTGAGAAGTGCCCGACAAGACAGCCACATCTATGGCAAGTGCTACAGGAAGTGTGGGGTGAAATGTCACCTGAGTATCTGGACAAACTGACAGCTAGAATGCCAAGGATCTGCAAAGCTGTCATTGCTGCACGTGGAGGATTTTTTTGATGAGAACTCTTTGAAGTAGTTTAAGAAGTTCTGAACCTTTTTTCTTTTTTCTTTCTTTTTTTTTTCTTTTTTTTTAATTGTAGTAGTCATTTTTCATGTTATTAATGTCCTGACTATACATTGTGATCAGTTGAATGCCACTTTGGTGAATAAAAGTACCAATTTATGTCTATATATATATATATATATATATATATATATATAATATATATATATATATATATACACACCGATCAGCCGCAACATTAAAACCAACTGCCTAATATTGTGTAGGTCCACCTCGTGGCGCCAACCCGCATCTCAGAATAGCATTCTGAGATGATATTCTTCTCACCACAATTGTACAGAGCGGTTATCTGAGTTACCGTGGACTTTGGCAGTTCAAACCAGTCTGGCCATTCTCTGTTGACCTCTCTCATCAACAAAGCATTTCCGTCCACAGAACTGCTGCTCACTGGCTGTTTTTTTTTTGTTTGTTTTTTTGGCACCATTCGGAGTAAATTCTAGAGACTGTGTGAACATCCCAGGAGATCAGCAGTTACAGAAATACTCCAGCCCGTGTCTTATGAGATGCGAGTTGGCGCTGTTTTGGCAGCACGAGGGGGACCTACATAATATTATGCAGGTGGTTTTAATGTTGTTGCTGATCGGTGTGTATGTGTGTATATATTGTGTGTGTGTGTGTATATATATATATATATATATACACATAAAGCTAACAGAAATGGACTATTTTGTTGCTGATTTTTGTAGCATGTATAGTGTATACAGTGATTTACCAGACAAATAAATGTGCTTGATGCTTCATTATGTGGCGCGTAATGAAATAGTGATCCTGTGGGTTTCTAGATATATTAAATTGTGCAACACAATGTCGAAGGCATGTTATAACATTCAGAGAAAAAAACATATTATGCACATTAGAATACCCTGTTTTAATTAAGTAAGGGATAATCTACAGCCAACCCTACACACATACACATTTGTGTGTGGGTGAGGCAGGACTCCTCCGCTCCGTGTCAGGTGTCTGACCATCCTGTCAGGGTTAATTTTGCATTAATGACCAGATGAATGTATATTATAATGCTTATTACATGGCTACTTACCACATAAATAATTATGTGGTATCAGACAACTGGATGTTGTGATTGACCAATCAGAAGAGAGTATTCTAGTAATGTCATGTAATTATAAATAGTAAAATCTGCAGTGCTTTTCATGTATATTCACATTAAGTGTTAAGAGATGCATGTGAAAGGGAGTTGATTGGTCAGTGGCATCTTTGTTTTTTTTTTTTTATCCAGCTCGTTATGTAAGGAATAATTTATGACAGGGAGTAAATTTATTTAAAGATAATGCACACCCGAGGTGGTAATGCGGTCATGATGCACAGTGGAGTGACCATTGCACCTCGGGTGTGCATTATTTTTCAATAATTGAATTGGCTGGAGTCAATTACTCCACTTATACCATGGTTACCACACCTTAATATATCAGGGTTTTTATCTCAAGACATTTTCTGGTTTTCTGGTAATATATATATATATATATAATATAATTTTATTTTTTTAGGAGTATTATTAATATTATTTTGTGTTGCTATGCATTTGCTAGGCTTTTCTGGTGGTTGATCATCAGCCCAAAAGAGCCCGCCCCAAATCTCTGATATGTTGGTTATATTGTATTTTTTGTTTTATTTATTTATTTTTTGTATTATTATTATTATTATTATTATTGTATTATTTTTATTTATTTTTTAATTTAATTTTTTGCTCTTTTATTGTCCACAATTGTCCAACATATATTGTTTCGGGGCATCAACACTCCACACAATGGCAGTGTCAAGCTCTGCTTTGCCTTCCACATGACAATTGTTGCAGAAAGTGTCACGGAATGGCAAATTTACAACTTTGTCTGGAAAGAAAGCAGGATGTGTGCACATTTAATATGTGCAAATGTTCCTGAAATCATTGGTTGTTGCTTTGAAAGGTTAGCAGCAAATGGGGTCAAAGTTGAAACTCATGGTGCATCTGTGTGCTGTGCAAATGTCATTATGTCTAAATCTGCAAAATTTGATGTGCTTGTTATTTTACTTCCTGAACAAGTGCAGACCCTTGTACAAAGTAGTTGGTAGTGTTTAGGGCTGCCCCCTGATAGTCGACCAAACGTTAGTCGATGAGAAGAATCTTGGTCAACCAAGTTTTGATTGGTCGGTTGGTCGCAGAAAGAAAAAGAAAAACACAGGAAAACCGACGAACACTGGTATTACCGCTGGTTAGAGGCTAGGTGGTACTATGGGGTAATTTTCATTAAGCAGGGTTAGGGTTAACCCTACACAATAAAGCAAGACACCTTGATTTCAAACTTTTGTTATTTATTTTAACTAAAATTTCAAATGAATCTGGAAAAAGACAAGTGCAATTAAAATGCGTGTTGTTCAACTTTTTGAAAGATGGCTTTACAACATCTCTCTGGCAAAGAACCTACTTCATCTGTGCATTCTCTACCGGACGGGTATTTTGTTGTCCAAAAAAAATAAAAAAATAATAATAATAACATTTTATATATATATATATATATATATATATATATATATATATATATGAATATTCTTGCTTTAGTGATTTTGCATTGAAAATTAAATTAATTTATTTAAAAAACGAAAAACTGTAATCAAATACATTTCTAAATTCAAATTGCACTCGAAACGAAAAAGCAAATAAAACAATGAATTGATAAAAGAATAATATATATATATATATATATATATATATATATATATATATATATATATATATAAAGTAACCTTCCATTTACCGTCAGGCAAGTATCCGTCTTAACATCATTGCGGAAAATTACTTGGACAAACGAAGACATAAAAACAATTATATATGTGAAAATAATAATTATAATGATGAAAATAATCACTGAAATATAAATCATGGTTTGAGGTGAACGTGTTTTTGTATTATTTTATGATTTAATCACAGATGTATAGGCTGCAGAGTTGCTCTCACAATGAACTGCTCTGTGGAAATAAAGTGAACTGAACTCAAAGCACCTCCTGAGCTGAGATGTGTGAGGTCATTTGCAGCACTCATAGACGATACTGTTCTTGCAACAAAAAACAAAAAAAATCAGAAGACAGAAACAAAGAAAGAGTGAGAAGCTTTTGCATGTGCGTGTTCCATGAGACTGCACGCCTCTGTACAAACATACATGCGCATAGACGGCTTTTCTGTCATCTGTTCTTAATATAATAAAGTGTTTCTTCAAGCACATGTCTGTGTGTCTACGGGCAAATTATTTGTAATATTAATTTGATAATAATAATAGCCTAATAATTAAAATAATAATTTTATACATTAGTGGGAAAACGAGCCAAATATCGTCTTGACATCGTCAAAGGCATCAGCTATTGGCGATCACTCTGACTATCGTTTATCCCCGAGATCATCGTCTGTCGGCACAACCCTAATGTGCATTTCTCTCTATAAATTAACAAAATGTTCAGACAGTCTCCTTGCTGTTTTTTCCAACACATTCAAAATCATTACCGCTTTTGCCGGTGTCGCTGTGGCTCGCTTCGTGCGCGCACATGTAAAATGTATATTTTAAAGTCTCATTATTACAGTTTAGTATTTCTCTGTAATGTAGAACAGTGTTAGCAATGTTACTTATAACATTATTTCTCAGCCCTGGAACTCAAACCATTTTCTGATGCCCCCCAATATATATATATGTTCGGACTAAACTGCCAGTGTGAAAGGCCCCTAAGACAGATATGCATTGCATTTCTTTCTTCTGCAGAACACAAACAAAGATTTTAGAAGAAAGTTTCAGATCTGTGGGTCCATACACTAAGTAATTGGCATCGAAAACTTTAAATAAGACTGGCTATCATGATTTCAAGCTTGATTACACTTCCTTGCACCTTTTGGCACCCTGTGCGTGTCAAGTGCTAGGAAGTGTAATCGAGCGTGAAATCATGATTGTGCCTAGAGACTGGAATGGCAAGATATAAAGAAAAATAAATAATTTTATATATATATATATATATTTTTTTTTTTTTTTTCTCACCCAGAATTGTATCTCTTAAGAAGACATGGATTAAATCAGTGTAGTCTTATGGATTTATTTCATGCTGCCTTTATGTGCTTTTCGGAGCTTGAAAGTGTTTGACCCCATTCACTTGAATTGTATGGACCTACAGAGCTGACATATTCTTCTAAAAAAACATATGTTTGTATTCTGCATCTGGGATGGCATGAGGGTGAGTAAATTATGAGATAATTACATTTTTTTGGTGAACTATTCCTTTAAGGGTCTTAAGTGTCATGTCTACGCTCTTGCTATTAAAGCTGGCCGTTTTTAATACAGCTGTCTAAAAAAGAACTGTTTTCTCTTTTTCTCACAGAGGAGCTCAATCAGGGCCAAGGCTGTAAGTCTGACAAGGTTAGCCAGACCGTTTCTTCTCACATAAAGTAGCACTCTTGCTGACCCACATTCCAGATTGTGTTGGCTCTGACTGCCCTGATAACTCCTGGACAAGTCAAGGCAGGAATTCAAAACCCATTATAGAGTCTGAGTGTGCGGCAACAAAAGCAAGCAGACCCTGAAATCTGCACCGAGACCTTTTAGACAACCTTGACCGTCTTGGATTGTTTTCATTGGCTGCCTTTAATGAGTGTGGCTGCCATTTTGGTTTGAAGGCATCCAAAAATGGAAAGCAGTATGCGAGAGACAAGAGATATACTGATGTGCAATGGCTAAAATATGCTCACATTCAGAGAAATTCAAGTATTTATTTATTTATTTATTTTATTTATTTTTTTTTTTATAATCCACATTTGGATGTGCAATCAAAAATTGTCCTTGAGTTTTGGCATTGTAGGGCAGTAGAAAAATATAGTTATCCCAAAAATGAAAATTCTGTCAAAATGCCTTTTTGACTATTCCTCTAACAAACAAAAAAACAGGGCTCACTTTGAGGCTCTGGGTGTTTCTATGGGTGTAATTTGTATGCTCTATTCTGCCACTTTTCAACAGATGGCGATTAACAGGTGCAAATCTTGATGTTGATTTAGGTAAGATGTGTGATTAGTCATATCAGTATCTTTTGATTCCATTTATACAGCAGATAAGCATTCATGGAATATTACAATGGCAAACGAACACAGTAGGATTCAACCACCTGCCAGCAGTGTTTGCGCCTCATAAATGTGACACTCCCAACCTAGTTAAGGGATTTACTTTCCTAGCTTCCCTGCCTGCCCACTTTCACTACGTTCAACATTGAGTTAAAGGGTGACCAGATGTGTATTCAACCTTTGCAGAAGATTTTGTGTATTCTCATGCTCTCATCTGCCTCTGCAATTGAATGAGTAGTGAGATTTATATTGCTTGTCTGGAACTGAAGGTTGGTGTCTGTATTGTCTGCACTAAAATATCAGAAACCCAGACGCCCATACTACTTACAACAGGGCTTCCACAAAACCTCATAGATTATTACCTATAGGTACTTTAACACAACTCAAATCATGGCTTTAATGCACCTTTCAATTGATATGTCATGCAGAGCTGTGAAAGCATCGCAGATAGCGTCAAGGAAGGGTGAGATTACAAGGTTGCTAGGCAGCGAGAATAGCGGGAAGTGTATAGAGTAAACAACAAAAATATTGAAATCAAATGTAATGCATAACATTTATGACTTTCTGCCATGCATTTATTTATTTTTATTTGTATTATTATTATTGTTGTTATTTTTTTGGGGGATTCTCTCTGAATAGTATAATATACTTTCGCCATTGGGCCGTACAACTCATTATACCCTGATACACCCAGTCTCTTTCCCATCCTTTTTTTTTTCTTCTCTCACCATCACTGCCCACTTAATGATATGTCATGTGAATTGTCAAGTAGTGATTGGATGTGTTTCGAATGTGCGAGAGTCAAAGTTTTTTTTTTTTTTACTGTTTTATGTGTTGCATTATAGTGTTTGAGCCACATGGCAGCAAGGGATTATGCTGTAGCTTGACACCGCGCTCCATAGAGTCCAATACTTTGGAGAATGTTGATTCAAGATGTGTAAAATGACCTTAATAGCACCAGGCTGCATTGCATCAAACAATGCCACATATTGAGAGCTCTGTTCTGTGTGTTAATTCAATTTTGGGTCATTCATATGTGCTACTCGCTCCATCACTCATGTTTAAGACCTGAAAGGGGGTCAGGGCCGGTCATTTGTAGGCGGCCCAGGAAGAGGCCCCAGCTATGATTCTTATCTTTCACACAAACGGTCTGCTGCCCCTTCCACCTCTGAGACAAACAGACTTCTCTTTACCAACAGCAGCACCATCAGTGCTGTACAGGTCATGGAGGTCAAATGCCTGTTGCCTTATCAGGTGACAAAGAGTAGTTTCAGCAAACCTGACATCTCAGCTCTTATTACAACATCAAGATCCTGAATAAATAACTCCACTATTCTGTTGACGGCTGAATGTTTTAGACAAGTGAAGTTTAAAAAAGCAAAGTATTTGATGTCAGAACGTGAGAGACCAAGGTAATTTCAGTGTTTTTGGAGAGCTGTTTTATGTGTGTGTTGGTTCTCTGGCGGTCTTGCCTGAGAGCCATGGTGGATATGGGAGAGGCAAACGTTCCCACATGACACAGTTGGGGTACAGTTACTGGTTATCACAACTCAAGGAACGAGATGAGACTCTGGTCAAGAATCGTAGTCACTTTTTTTATAGAAGAAAGAAGAATTTTCTTTTAATATCACCCTGCTGAAAAGCTTAAACCAGCCTAAGCTTGTTTGCAGTTCTTAGCTGGCCTCCCAGCGAAGTCAGTCTGGCTTGGTTTGCTGGTTATAGAGGAGTTTTGTTAACTTGCCAATTGGACCGGCTAAACCAGTTGAACACGAGTATGGCCAATCTTGAAGACCAGCTTGGCCAGGCTTGAAGACCAGCTTGGCAAGGCTTGGAGACCAACTGAAGAGCAACTTGCCCAGGCTTTGAGACCAGCTGAATACCAGCTTGGCCAGGCTCGGAAAACAGCTAGACCAGCTGAAGACCAGCTTGGCCTGGCTTGAAGATCACCTTGGAAAGGTTTGGAGACCGGCTTTGCCAGGCTTGAACACCAGCTTGGCAAGGCTTCGAGATCAGCTGAATACCAATTTAGACGGGCTTGGAGACCAGCTTGACCAGCCTTAAAAACCAGCTATACCAGGCTGGGAGACCATCTAGGCCATTCTAATCCAGCTAGAACTAGCAAACATAATCCACCCCCCCCCCCCCCCAACAGGGATGAAAATAATTTGGATGTAATACACTTGTCTTGCGAACTTCTTTTTTTCGCAACCAGGTTGCCAACAAATCCCATTTTTTTCTGCTTCCCCTCAACTTACCCACAGTCATTATAATATATTTATATATTTTTTTCCTACAATCCAAAGTCATCAGCTCCGGCAGGCTTGTCATCCTGTCTGAGAGGAGTTTAAGCCTTACCGAGTAGGACTCATAAAAGCCTGGGCTATTACAATAACCTTCTCTCACGCTAAATTAAAGTGATTTGAACTCCAGTCTGGAGAATAGGGCTAATGACACTAGTGTGTGATGAATGCAGCAGTAATGTGGAATAAGTGGACTCACCCGATGTGGAACGAGCTCAAGATGAGTCTGGTTCTCTGGTATTATCGCTGAGAATTCATTAAAGATGCTTCCGAGCTGAGTGATCAGTCTCCTCATTCATTAACCCCCCACCTCCAACACCACCCATAATTCCATGTGTTGTTGTTTTTTATAGCTAATTTACTTATCTTTGGAAAATAGACTTCCTCAAACAGTTATCACGTTACTTGAAAGTGCACAATGGAATGTCATTCTAGCAAATTCTATTATACTGAAAACCCAAAAAATTAACTTTTACTCAAGGAGCACATGGATATAGATGTGTGCAGATATGAAGACATTTCCTAGAGCCACCCCATGTTTTGCTATAATATCTTTTGTAGACCCTTAGTTGTTTTCTAACGTCGTTTTTCAAAGAATACGGTAATAGTATTTTTGAAAGTGTCTATTGTCAGTTGAAGAAAATGCCGTGTTAGTGTGGATGAGAAGCGTAAATGCAACAAAATGTTTTATGTTTTAATGTAATTGATTTGTAATACAAAAGTGTAATAGTGTGGCAGAGTCTCAGTGTGTAAAAACAAAACATTTGTTGAGTGTCTCAGCCAGCTTAACACTGGCTCAACCAATGAGGTGAGGTTTTGGGAGAGACTTCATTTTGACAGCCAATAGCAGACAGTGGGTGTGTTCAGGAAAGCTGTTTTATAACTATAATTATTTTTGTAATCTTGTTTGGTACTGTTAGAGGCACACTTCACCTTTAAATCCGTGGAGATTTTTTTAATATGACATGCATATTCTTAGTTGAATTGAGGTATAGAACCATAAGATGGCATTGACACTTTTCAAAACAAGTGATGCGTATGACCTGAGGAGACAAAGCAGAGTAGTAGTATGGTTGGTTCTATGTGTGGTGAACTCTCAGAAGACCACTTCCATCCCAGAGTTCACAGTAAAGTCCTGAAGGGCCGCCCATGTGTCAGGGTCCTGGTGGGGACGTTGGCCAACATTGGCAGATGAAGTACCACCTCAGGGCTGAAAGATAAATTATGTGGAGAGCATCTCATGGGCCTCTACTCATTTGACCCATGACAGGAAGCTCTCAAAAAGGCCACAGATGTTCTTTCCCATTAGGCTTGTGGGAGACCCTCTTATTCAGCTGCGGAAAACTTAAGGAACAGCTGTGGCGGACAAGGAACCTTGTTCACCACCTGATCAACTCAAACTCTCCTCACTACTTAGAATCAGTCCATCAGGCTCAAGTTTTCCTCACCTCAACCAACAGATGAGTCATCTGATAGCCTTTAAACAAAGCATGGTCATCTGTACTAAGGCACGAGGCTGTGACTAAAGGCTTGTAACTGGGGGGGTGGGGGGGAAATACAAAGGGGTGGATTTTTGAACATTGTAAAATCACTGTGGATCTCTGACCGCTCTACACATAATTGAACGCACAGGTGTTATGCAAATAAACCTGTTTTAAGTCCTATAAATGTCTGGGTCTGGATGAGCATCAGTCTTTTGAAGCAATGATAACATGAGAAGATCTTCACGAGTGGTCGCCAAGGCAGTATCTGTGGAACAGATGCACTGTAGACAATGCCAAATTGTGGGTGGTCTCAGTCTTGTTAACAGATTAAATGAGCGTAAAAAAAAATACAGCTTTTTTCATGATTTCAAGATTGGCATACTGGTTGTTGAAGATAAACGAATGTCAAAACAGGCATAATATTCTGCTAGATCATTAAGGCATTCAAAGCCATGCCTGTCAAACAGAATATTCATTCATTCATTCATCTGTTAATTCATTCCCTTTTATTATTTGCATTTTCCTTCCTTCTTCCTTTCTTCATTCTTTGAAAATCTGAAAATGTTGTTGGCCCTGTGCAGTGCCCATAGGCATAGAGAAGAAGGAAAAGCAGTAAAATGTGTAATTTCCGATCGCCTCCATGCTTGTGTGCATGTCCTTTACATATGTGTTCAAAATGTGATAAAATGTTTATCAGAGATAAGGCATCAGTTCAAGAAGCTGTTTTAAAACATCTCAAAAGCTCTGAGCTCAGGTGTGTTTTGAATGCACACAAACTCTCCCTGAGTCGAATGCTACTTGTGATTCATTATTCAGATCATAAGTGCATGTGAGAGTCAAGTGAAGACAATCCGCTGCTCTTTCAGTCTGCGGGCCAATAACTGAAGCTGGCCCTCCGCCAAACATGCGACTCTTGGTAACACTCCGTCGGGAGCGCGCTTGCACGTCTCACACTTTAATTATGCCGAGAGGTGTTGAAGCAAGTTTCTCAGCATGCAGATGCAGCGATGTCACGCCTAGACTTCTAGCCTGATATTTACAGAGCGACTCTCTTTCTTTCCCCTTCTGTAGCCTGTTGCACTCGCTAGACAAACAGCTCAGAGGCGATAATGTATTTGTAGTTAGTCATTACATTTCTCAAATACTTTGTGATTTCACCAATGTTTCTGTCCTTGTGCTAAGGGCAGCAAGATGGTGGCAGTGTGTTACCTGGGCTCACGTTGATGTTTAACTTTCTGTTTGATCATCTAATACATTTACACTCCACATGTCATAATCCATCTTTAACAGCCTTGTTACTACCTGCCAAATCATGTAGTATTTATTTATTTATTTATTTTTTCATTTTGATCCTTTACCTTGTTTTTAGCTTTAATAACACTCTGTCATTCGCTCTGCTTCTGCCCGTGAGAAAATGAGCTTTCTATTTGCTGTGCAGAGTGGCCCAGTCAAGCCACAAAACATTTAATCTATATAATAATTTGCCTTTCAGGAGAAATAACATATGTAAGTAAAAAAAACTCCTGTGTGGAATTTTGAGCCACTCAGTTTCACCGGCAAAATATTTATTTTTAAAGAGCTAACCTTACAATAAAGTACTATAGGAATACAAAGACCATTGTATTACTATCTACTTTCATTTCAGAACCACGGTCTTTCAATACATACCATAAATACCACTTGATACTAAATGTCACTTGGACATGGAATTACCATCACGTTGGTATCCAAAATGTAATGGTATTGCAAGGGCTTCTATATGGTGTATTTGTATTGTAAAACCATGGTACTTTGCGCAAGAATTTGTTATCATATTCCTATCATGTGGGCCCAGAAGCTAACTGAACACAGTAAGAAATATATTTTTTAAATGTTTTTCACTCACTGATATGGATGACAAGCACCTGATGACTTTGCTTTCATGAATACCTAAACTGACAATATACGAACAGAGGCCCTTTCCCATTGCTGGAACTAAAGTCTGTTTTAGACACTTTTCGTCATTTTTGCTCATGAGGAACTATAGATACTCTTAGTTGTTTAGAGGGACTCTTTATCTCCTACTCTGGGGTACGTACGTTTTGGGAGATGAGGGCACCTTTGGGAGGTGCAGCAACCTGTGATTGGTTAAACACATATGATGCACAAAGCAATGAGACGCAGAAGAGAATAAACAAACTTGTAGCTGCTAGCCTGCTACTCAGAGAATTGTGCTAATTTGTCAATTCCCTCAACATAAATAACAAAGCCAAAAAAGTATACAAAGAGTATCGCCTGTTTCACATATGTGTGTGCAAAGGGTGAGCAGAGCTGCTGCGTGACTTCAATGGGAGACGCGGTTTGAGTTTTTATCACATCTGGACTGTGACTATACAGAATAGTAAGTGATTTCTAGATTACTATATTACATTTTTCCTAGGATAGTGGTGTAAATAATAAAATGTTTAGAGAGAGTGGGTAATTGAAATCTATTATAAACTTAACCTACATGAAATCTAATTTACATGAGTAAAGTGTTGCATGCAATAACCCCTTTAAGTGATGTGAAATGTAATTTTTTAATTTTTTTCCATTTTAGGGAGCATATTTCATACCTTACTTATTTCCAACATAGGGGGAGCCAAGTGTCTGTGTAAGCACTGAGCCTAGCGTGTGTGTATATGCACACGTGTATACACTTCCTTGAGAGGAGTGAGCCCGAGGCCAGGTTAATGTTTCACACATACAGAAGAGACCGGAGAGTATCGAGGGAGCAGGGTCCCTTGTGAGAGAGGGAGAAGGAGAGGTTTTCGCGCTCTCACGTCTAACTGGCGGGATTTCCCGCTGCCTGGCACACGCTGAGCTCACATGCAGCCCTGAGTCATGCTGTTTGCATCCTGAAACTTGTTCCTCCTGCGCTGGTTCCCGCCACACGCCTGCCCACCTCCTCAGCTCTGATTACAGGCCGGATTACTGTCACTCCACCTCGCCCAACTGTTTGTGTCTGTGTTTCTCTCTGTCACCGGCCCTATCGTTAATCTCTGTTTGATTTGAGTCATTATGGTTTCATCCAGTTTATGCCACGTGCTGACTCACAGCACACACAAACACACGTTGGCACAATTGTATAATAATTGGCTTGATGTCTAATAACATTCACTGTGTCACGCACATGCTTTCTGTGTTGCAGACAGCACCGGCCCATAAACGTTCTCTCTCTGTCTGTTTTCTGTCACTTACAACACAAACTGTTCTTGTTTTGTCGCCTGAGCGAGTGCTGTCATTTGTGTAACTGGTTTTAGGCTCTGTAGTGCTTTCAAAGCATTGCTCTGTTTGAGTTTATTGACCAGCCAGAAAATGAAACATTGAATCCCACGAATCCCAGTTGCCTCCGCATCTGAGACCATCAACCCATGCATCTTACCATGTGGCTTGTTGAGAGCATTGCCACGGAGACATAGCGCGTTTGGAGGCTTCACGCCATTTCACCAGGCACCCCACCGAGAATGAACCACATTATAGCGACAACGAGGAGGTTACCCCATGTGACTCTACCCTCCCTAGCAACCGGGCCAATTTGGTTGCTTAGAAGACCTGGCTGGAGTCACTCAGCACGCCCTGGGATTCGAACTAGTGAACTAGCGAACTCCAGGGGTGGTAGCTAGCGTCTTTTACCACTGAGCTACTCAGGCCCCCCACTTTCTCTCTCTCTCTCTCTCTCTCTCTCAGTCTCAGTCTCAGAGCAAGCTGAACTTGACATCCTTCAGTTGTAACTGGAATAACTTGAACCTTACCTTAAGCATTATCTCCCTCTCAAAGTGTATTCTCAGAATTAAAAAAAAAAAACACCTGTTTCTTAACAATATACAATGTGTTTTGCACTTTGTCTGCCCTGTCACAGGGCTGCTTTCATTAGTTCTAAAGTATTATGGTACTAGAGCTTACAAAAATGTATTTGGACACTGAGCTAAATACTAGCCAAAATTAATGGATGTCATTGCATTAGAAAGATAGCAAAAGCATTTGACAAAAAGTTAAAAAAAACTTACAAGTGACTACAGAACCATTAAGGACCACAACAGCCGGAGTGGTTCAAACAGAAGAAAGTGGAAGTGGTTCGACCAAATGGATGCTATCTATGGCAATAGACAATCGAGCAATGGGAGGGAGAGTGCCCTGCTAGTGGAACGTTAACGTTCTAAAACAACCAGACCAATTTAACTGTTACACTTGTGTAAAATCACCATGCAACAACTGCTTTATTCAGCACATTGAGCTAGTAGCTAACAGCTAGCAGTTGTTGTATTGTTTATGGTCAGTAATGTTTGTATCACGTTTAAGGTGATGTCACGGCAGTAGAGGTGGTGCAACTATGATGATCAGCCTATAATCCCATGCACGTTGAGGCGGCACTAAACTGCAGTGGAAAAGCAAGCAAAGAAAAGTACAGCGAGCAGAGTCGAGTCGAACTGTAACATGCAGTGGAAAAGTGCCATAAAATGCTAAGATGTACATTAAAAATGAGTTACATTTTGATTTTTTTTCTTACCAAAAACCAATTCGATCATTTCAGAAGACATGGATTAAACCACTGGAGTCTTATGGGTTACTTGTATGCTGCCTTTGTGTTTTTTTTGGAGCTCCAAAGTTTCGGTCACCATTCACTTGCATTATGTGGACCTACAATGCTGAGATATTCTTCTAAAAATATTTTTGTGTTCTGCATAAGAAATAAAGTCATACACTTGGATGGCATGAGGGTGAATACTGTATATCATGAGAGAATTTTTGGGTGAACTAACCCTTTAATGCACTGTGACTCAAATAATCCGAATTTTTAAAATCTCATTTGTTGTCTTGAGATGTTAATTGTAGTGAGGCCTACAGTCTGCCCTGCCAGATGCTACATACTATATTGCATGTGAAGAACATTTATACCCTCAAGAGCACACCAAAAGCTTGGATAAAATTATGTCTTTCATATGCAAAGCTTTGAAGAGGGAAGATGACTGTGGATTTTTGTTCAGACAGACTTTGCATAGTGATATGACATACACAGCTTTCAGCAATTGTTCTGAAACAGAGAAATGACATGGCATTTTATATTTACATGTGAGAGAGCTCAATATGTGTCTCCACACTTCACCTCAACTGTTCTAGCTTTGTTCAGCAAATGTAGGCCTGACAAAAACAGGAAGTAGATAAAGAGTGTTTCGTTAACTTCGCTTCATTGACCATAATAAAGGCACTCTTTGAGAACACCAGCTAATAGTTCCCTTTTATTGATCAGTTTAACAGTGAAGAGATTGCTGTGCTATGCCGGCCTGGGATAAACTGGCCTTGAGGTCAGGGACAGCCACAGTGATAATGGCTGCTGGCACCTTCACTGGATCCATTAAATGCAGGATTTTATTTTTAAGATACAACCTTATTTCTTCAGACTTTTACAGACAACGAATGGTACCTCTGTACCTTATCTTTAAGTGTGCCGCAAGGTTCTAGTATTGGATCGCTGTAGTTTGAGGTCTAAAGAAATTGGTTAACCATTCCTAAGCTTAGGTTTATAAGTCAGTTTTACATGTAAATATTTTAACTGAAACAATAGGCCCATCAATGGTGCTGTTGTTGATGATGGTTCAGTTTTTGTTCTTCAATCAGGTTCAAAACACATTTTTGAAATTCGCAACTGTGTCTGTCATTGTGCAATATAACTGTCACAAATAGTCCTGGGTAATAAAAATAAATAAATAAATAAATCAGTTAACAAAGACTATTTGAGCTGTTTCTCAGAAATAAATCGAAAATATAAATTTTTCTCCCCTTCTCCCAATTTGGAATGCCCAATTCCCAGTGTGCTCTAAGTCCTCGTGGTGGCATAGTGACTTGTCTCAATCTGGGTGGCGGAGGACTAATCTCAGCTGCCTCCACATCTTAGACCATCAATCTGCACATTTTATCACGTGGCTTGTTGAGCGCGTTACCGCGGAGATATAGTGCCATCCACCACGGCATCCATGCACAGCTCACCATGCGCCCCACCGAGAGCGAACCACATTATAGTGACCACGAGTAGGTTAACTCATGCGACTCTACCCTCCCTAGCAACCGGGCCAATTTGAATGCTTAGGAGACCCAGCTGGAGTCACTCAGCATGCCCTGGGATTCGAACTAGTGAACTCCAAGGGTGGTAGCCAGTGTCTTTACCGCTGAGCTACCCAGGCCCCACAATATCAGCTCTTAAACCATTTATTTAACTGTAATTTAAATTAGAGATGCTATTAAAACCTCGCCTACTTAATGCGCTCATACTCCAGAGCTGCAAGATAAGGAAGAATCGAGTTTAATATCTAATATAATATCTAATAATCTTTTTTTTTAGGAAACGTAATGTCCAAATAAGAATTGTATTAAAATTATTGTGATATTCACAGTGTTGCTAAATAACATCTAAATAAGTTACATATACATAAATCTTACTTAGACGTTAAAGACTGTTTCCTTTGTCTTTCAGGTATGCCATGTGTGTATGTATTGAACCATTGTGTAGTATGTGAGTGTATGCATGTGGGTGCAATTGTTTATTTTTGACACTTAATCTCAGTCTGTTTGAAATCATGATCCCTTCCACTCTCTGATGCAGCTTAAACTATCACCTCTTAAAAGTGAGTCCACCACTAAACGGCTCAACTTAATTTCATTAGCAGGGTCAAGGCTCAGTACCTGCTAATCTTGAGCCGGATTCCACTCACAACAGAAACACAAGACTCTTATGTGCTCATGTCTGCTGAGGGCTCTCCCAGCTGGGGTCAGGGTGCCATAGCTCAGAGCTTCTCCTGAGAGATGGATAGAGGATGAGAATGTTGTTCAGAGGATGAGAAAATCAGGAGAGGACAAAGAGCGCAGTGTGAGACCAATAAAATACTTGTTCCACAAACTCAAGCCCTGATGCAGAGTCACGCATTCCTGACTGAATTGACCTCTGTGGTGCCCAATTTCACTGCCAAGATCTCTATTTCGAGATTCGTGTAGAGTAGCCAAAACAGAGCTGTGTGTCAACCAATGTTTTTTTTTTTTCTTTTCTTTTTTTTTTTTACTACAGAACATGAATGTCAACAGCTGTCGGTAGGACAAATCTAACCCAATGATTAAAAGTTTAAGTGACAGTAAAAGAGGATAGATAACTGTACACTAGGTGCACAATTAATAAATTTTAAATTAAAATTGTGAAATGACCGTATGTTTAAATATTTAAACCTGAAAACGTGTGGAAAAAAAAAAAAAAAGACAAATATTGTACAAATTTATTATGATATTTCAATGTTCAATATTTAAAAATTAGCTCTGAGTCCACTTGAAGCTTAGGTACAATGTAAAACCCATTCACTTTTGGGTCAACTGAAAGATGTCTTAGTGTTTTTTTTTTTATTATTATTATTATTATTACAGAACAAGTGTGAATATTCTTAACAATAATACTTTTAAGAGCAAAATGACACAGTGAAATAATAATAAAAAATAAACAAAAACAAAAGCAATGGCGCTACTTTGTAGATTTTGCACACCCTTTTCAACATAAAGCTGATGTTTCAATGTGATTTTATGCTATTTGTTTTGGCCTTAAGTGTTTATAATATTGCAGTGCTAGCAAAAATAATCACAACATGATTATACAATATACAATGTTACAGCTCTACTGAAAACACCTGAATATTTTTACTGAGATTGGTCTGAATAAAACAGAAATATGTGATTCTTGTCGTTTTTGTCGTGGCATTTGCTAAAAGGACATGATATTCAGAGTAAAAGGCTGTGTAGTCTTTATGAACACTACGTGTGAGCTGTTCCTCATTGTCATGGCTTCTTGTTTTCTGCTTAAAATCTTAGAGATAGCCTTTATTCCAAACAGTGCCATTTCTAAAGTACAATGCTGTCTTGCATACCAGTTTTCAATTGTGAACAGTGTTTCAGCATTTAAATCAAATCAGCCTAAGACCTGTTTATGCAGTGAATGGTGCCAAAGAAAGGCGGCTGGTGTTGGGTCATTTTTGTATTTTTTTTTTTACATGTTCAATAACCAAGATTACTAATACAGTTCAGTTAGGAGAACTCTAGGAGATAGATAAAAATGTTGTATTGATTATAATGTTAGCGATGGAAGCTTAGTCTTGGTGGACTAGATCTGTTTTACGCATTCTGCTGCATGACATGAGTAAATATGCTGCTGCTGTTGGCACAAAAACATGATGCTGCTGAGACAGAAGAAACATGCTGCTTTTGCTACTGTACCGACATCAAGATAAGCCCCCCGTAAAGCAGATCTAGACAGGTGGTGCTGGGGAGGTGGAGGGATAACGCTACACATACTTCACTGCTGTAGCCATTTCCTGGTGTATTGCGTGAGGTGAGTAGCAGCTTTATATATGTTGACCCAAGAGAAAAGCTTCTGATTGGGTGCGTAGGACGAAGTGCACCTGTTCGACCTATCAGCCGCGTCATGTAGAGTTTCCTAACTGAACTTGTCATTTAATACACTTAAGATAGACTTAATGTATGAATTTGCATAGACAAGACAACAAAATATCAAACCAAGTGATATCTGCAAAACAACTGATGTTAGACCATCAGAACTAAATTTGCCTGTCTTTACATTTTTGCAGTGACTTTAATCAACCTGTCTAAAGGTGATTTTAGTTGATTTACAGGTATAGAGTCCCATCAAGTTCTCATAGGTGTTCTAGCAGAGTAGCTGCAGGAGTAGTTCAATGTTTAACAGCCAGAAAGTGTCTAATTTTTTTTTCTTTCATTGTATTTTGAACAGTAAAACTATTGTATAATCATTCATAAGCTAACAAATCACTTTCTTTGATAAGTCATCTAATGCAATTTTAAGTGTGGCTTAAAGTGTGTCCGAATACTTTTTGGAGTCACTGTATGATGTCATCAAAGGTATGTTAGTCATACTGACCTGATTCTTGGTCTCGTCAGCTCTCTATGCAGTTTCACTTAATGACTCAATGATTTGGTGTATCCACGTGTCTGATATGTGTTGTTTATTTGATAGTTTTAGACAACACTGTGTCTGATTAACTAAACCGCTTGAATGAAATTGTTTGGAGGGAACCAACTAACCCTTTTAAAGCAAAGCACTGCTTATGTAAATGTGTGTAAATGCACAGCGTCTCCTTTTATCTTCACTATAATGAGTTGTTTGTGAATTGTATGAAAGCAGAGGTTACAGGCAGGTTTGTTTAGCTGAAAATAAAGTTAGCAGAACTGTGCTTTGGAAATGCAGTTCACATGAGTCAAAGTTCACCAGCATTGCCTGTTTTCCTTATGATTTAGTCATTGAGAAAATGTGTTGGTGTTCTATGACATTTGCATCATAATAAGAAATACTGAGGTGTATTTGCCATGGATCAGTAAATCATGCATGTACTGCAGGTGCTTTAGGCCTTTTGGCTTAAATATTTTATTGCTCAGTGCAACAAAAACAGCAGGAAAGTGTGTATTTGATAGTTTACAGAGAGACGATTGCTGTCTTTGAAACTAGACAAAGTTTGTAGCAGAAACGCATGCCTACTTTTAATTCCCAGGGAGCCCATTAAGCCTAAAAATATCAGATATTCCATCTTTAGTCGGGTGTTTTCTTTGGAATGGAGCTAAGCGTTCGTCACATTTGTAACTTAAAACAGCAGACGATGAGAAATGTGTGACAGTGTGAGGGAGTGGATCAGACATTCCCAGCGCTGACTCCCTCTCACTGCCCTGTCATTACAAACCCTTCAGGCAAAGTTTTCCTGCTGTCTTGGTCGGGTACAAATGAAAACATTTGGTCAGGAGCAAGAAATGGTCTTACTGGTCTCTTATCCTGGACAAACTGGTCTTCATCTGGTCTAGCTGGTCTCCCAGCCTTGTCATGCAGGTCTTCAGCTGGTCTAGCTGTCTCAGCCTGGCCAATCCGGTCTTCAGCTGGTCTAGCTGGTCTCCCAGCCTAGTCATGCCGATCTATAACTGGTCGAGCTGTCTTAGCCTGGCCAAGCCTGTCTTCAGCTACGCCTGGACAAGTTGGTATTCATCTGGTCTCCCTCACTTGCCAAACTTGTCTAGATGGTCTCCAAGCCTGGCCAAACCAGTCTTCAGCTGGTCTCTCAGCCTGGTCAAGCTGGTCTTCATCCGGTCTAACTGGTCTCCCAGCCTAGTCATGCCGATCTATAACTGGTCTAGCTGTCTTAGCCTGGCCAAACCAGTCTTCAGCTATGCCTGGACAAGCTGGTACTCATCTGGTCTCCCTCCCTTGCCAAGCTTGTCTAGCTGGTCTCCAAGCCTGACCAAACCAGTCTTCAGCTGGTCTAGCTGGTGTCCAAGCCTAGCCAAGCTGATCTAGCTGGTCTCCAGGCCTGGCCAAGCCAGTCTTCAGCTCGTCTAGCTGTCTCAGCTTGGCCAAGCTGGTTTTCAGATGATCTCTCAGCCTGGCCAAACCAATCTATAGCTGGTCTAGCTGTCTCAGCCTGGCCAAGCCAGTCTTCAGCTAAGCCTGGACAATCTGGTATTTATCTGGTCTCCCATCCTGGCCAAGCTGGTCTAGCTGGAATATGCCAGTCTTCAGCGGGTCTAGCTGGTCTCTCACCCTGGCCAAGCCGGTCTCCTGCTGGTCTAGTTGTCCAAGCCTAGCCAAGGTGGTATTTAGCTGGTCTAGCTGGTCTCTAAATCTGGCCAAGCTAGTCTGCAACTGATTTTGCTGTTCGGCCAGATGTTATCCTAGCCCTTCCAGCTGTCAAGTGCCCAAAACCCCTTTAAAAACATCCGGACCAGACTGAGAGACTACCTAAGTCCAGCAAACCATCTTAGGCTGCATGAGAGAAAGAGATTACATTTCGTTATTGAAAGCTGCAAGCTTTTTCACATGTCAGAACAGCAGTGACACTTTATGTACATACACTACCATTAACTAGCTAGGAAACTAGCCTATCTGCCTTTGAATCATTTTGCAAATTGGGCATTGTTGTTTGCGCCAACATGGCTGACATGTCATTGGAGGGTGGTGTTGTGGAGAAAGGGCGAGATAAAAGTTGGCAAATTTGCAGAAGTTATCAAATGGCTGAAATCACTTACACCACCTTTAAGAGTTGTTTACACTGACACCGTTTTGCAGCAACAAAGGAATTGTATACAGTTGGCCATTTTAGGTAACATAATTGACAGACAGTTGACAACAGAGTTCAACTTTATGCAAATGCACAGTGACACAATTTTGCAACTACCAATGGAGGTGCAGACAATTATCCGCCTCCCATTACAGTTGGATACAGTTGTTTAATTGAAATGTTTATTAGCAACCTAAAATATAGCAGTTGGGAAACATCCAGCAATTAAAGTGCAGTCACTGTAAACGCATCTTTAGAGAAATTATTCAGTTTAGTCTGTTTTGCCTTCCACATTTCCTCATTTAAACCAAAACCTTCTGTGTGAAGCTGACAAAAATACATCAGAAAATATGTAATAATGCCTCACTTCTTATTTCAAAAGCCTTTTGAATTTAAATCTAACAATTCATCATATAAAATGCATCGAAGAACTCAAACAAGTCAGTGGCATATTTAAAGTGGCATGTCAAAAGGCCAGATCTTCCTTGAACTCTCCAAGTCATCTTTACATAATTTAATTAAGGTCTCACCCTGCTCCTCTGCGAATTTGCCTTAGCATTTCCTTTCCAGTATAAAACTTATTGTGGCCTTTGGACTAGAGGTCTAATTGCTGTAAAGTTCAATGATAAACCAAATTGACATTTCATTTACATGTTATTCTTTGAGGCCCCGGCATGATGTGGTTCCCCAGGGACCCGTATTCAGTCCGCCCCAGCCCCACGTTCTGCGCTTGCCTCAGGAAATGCAAGATCACGTAGGTGCACATCTCCCGCATTTAATTCACTTTACGGTGGGCCAGGCACGACCCAGCCACCCACACCTCTGCATACAAAACAGGTAGGTAGAGACCGGCGGTCCATTGTGTCCTACTCTGCCTAAAAGAGAGAGTTTAGAAAGGACACACAGAAGAGATAGAGCTAATGACGTCCTGTGGGAAGATTTGCCCTTTGTGGATGGACAGAAGCGTCCTCCATTCGCCTTCCTGAGGGCACAAAGTTTATTTTTTTTTTTTTTTTTTTTTTTTCTTCCTTAAAAGTATTCTTGCGGGGATGGCTGTGGTGGCAGGGAAGAAACATCAAACACTGCATGCAGAAGATTCAACAGCATCAACCCCAGGGAAATATCTTCAGTCCTGCCATAATTGAAAGCGAGCGAATTCCGAAGATGAATTTAATGATTTCATATTTACAGAGAGGCTTTGCTTTTTCTGTATCCTTTATTTTTCCTTAATTTCATCGTGCCCACAAAATATGTAATTTTCCCCTATGCATTTCTTTTTTTTTTTATGGGTCCATGGACCAATTTTACTGTTGATTCTGTATGATTGAAAAGGTTGTAAATATTGCCTTGAGTCAGAGAATGAGTTTCGATTTATATTTCATGCATTGGCTCCCTCAGTCCTTAAAGCAAACAGACAATGTTTCGGTCAACAGGCAGGTCCCTCTGTTATCACTTGGGTGTTTTTAGTGAGCCGGAAAGTGTTATGATTACAGAGCAGGTTTTGGTTTATGTAGAAGGGTGGAGGGATGGTGGACGTTGAAGCTCATTTCCTGAAGGTGCTCTGGAGCCAAGCGTGGCATGGTGACCTCGAGTTCTGGCAAGCAATGCATCACCACTTCACTCCTAAAGCCTTCAGCACATACGTAGCACACGGTGCTGCCATAATGCTGGCTGTTTGTTTTCTTTAGTTCCCAGATGCCTCCTCAATTTGAAACCTAAACCATTCCAGCACTGTGTTTGCGTAGTCTTGCATGTGCTGGCTCCAAGACCTCAGGAAACATTGAGAGCCCCCCTCTATGAAGCTGGACCTTATCTCTTTATTTTTTAGATAAATACCTCCTGTCTCTGAGGGACATTTAATCTCTTTTTTTTTTCAGTGATCTTTTACACTGGTCAGGTATAAATTTGCAGTGCGCTCTAGCTATATTGTTACCTCAGGCATTTTCAGGGACTGATTTCTCTTGGGGGTGGGGGTGCGGTTTGGCCATGTTTGCACTTCTGAGACATACAGAGGACCCTGACTCTTCCAGGTGGTGGAGTGGCAATGCCAATTGTCTCTTACCTGCTCCACCAACTCACCACCTGCAGGACTGAACATGCCAGGGTGTTGCTGGAAGTCATCGATCTCTTCTGATCAGAGATCAGTCTCGTCATATCACTTTCTTCTGATATGTTCAGAACAGACTGTTGTTAAACCAGCATGAAATAGCACTTTCTGCCTGGAATGCATGCCAGACTCTGAATCTGGTAGGGACACTGTCCCTCTCCACCTGAGCCATTACAGGTCCACTTTTACCATGTCCTCCAGCTCTCCACACCCCATGGCTCCTCTGCAGGTGGGCCGACCCGTCTCCCTTAAAGCCCTTTGTTGACAGGCCATCTGCTGGGCCAACTGTGCTGAACTGAACCTGGGAGAGTCTGGTGGTGCCACTGGACCCATCTGCCTCCTGTGCTCATCAAGTGCATAGTATGACCAGCCAAGATTGGTTTTGCAAACATGGGAGGTACATGCCTTGTCTTGTGTTTTGATGGTTATGGACTTATTCCCTCTTGAAAGGTTGTCGCTTGTAGACTTTTGACTGTCAGCGTAAAGCTACATATTCTGGCCAAGAACCGCTCGCTTAGACAGGAGGAGTTCTTCTGACTAACATGCAGAACTATCAGCCGTAGTTATTTTTGTTTGTATGTGCTGTTTAAGGGCGGGTAAATCTAAAATTGTTGATAAATAGTATATTGCACAATAAATAGGTCTGTGTGGAAAAGGCTCAAATTATGGGATAGCATTCCCTGTCCGTGAATAATTACAGAACACACAGAACAAAATGGTAGGAAATGTGTTTGAATTTGATTACCATTTATGTCCTTCCAAAATTAGGATTATTTCACAGATTTTTCTCAGAAACAAAGTGGGATACATAGTTACAGTATGTTCTTGGATATTTTGCACAGTTATTGTAACCTAAAACAATCTAGTACTTCTAGTTTTTTTGTTTTTCTTTTTTTTTTTTTTTGCCTCTCGGTGTTGACTTTGATTATATCTTATGTCCATCAAAAAGTATGGTTTTGCTGGTGGTCTGGCCTATTGTCTCTTAATTCATTATTGTCTAAATTTGTAGTAAGACACAAACTTATTTTAAGTTACAAAATTCAACAAGGCTTATCTGCAAGTTTCAGTATTTCACAGAAGGAAATGCCAGTAACATATGCAAATCTTTGAAACACTTCTCCCAGTCATTATGCCTCTATTCAGAAGTCTAACTTTGCCAGTTATATGGTGAAAAAGCTGTTCTTTTTTTTCTTTTTTTTTTTCTTTTTTTAGCCCCCAGAGTGAGAACTCATGCCTGCAAGTTGTGTGTGTTAAAAACAGCTCCATTTTAAAACATTGACATTAGAGTACGAAGTTTAGAGGGAGTGAGCCATTTGAACCTAGATCTCTTTTCACAAGCCCCAGGGAGCTCATAAAGTCACGTAGGAATCAACTGTGAAGCACCTGGAGGGCAGAGAATGAAAAAAACAATCATACGCTGTATTCAAAGAGGAATGAAACACTGATACGACTAGTGGATCTCAAACTATGTGTTGATGAGCATGAGTGAGAGGAGACAGTCTACGTCAAGTTACCCAGCGGCTCTTCAAGGATTATTTTTAAGAGCAGGTTCACTTTTCAAGGTTCTTACAAAAAAAGTGATGAGTGCTCACACTGTCTTTGTGTGTGTGGGTGGATGGGTGTGCGTTCACGGTTTTACATGTGTGTTCAGGTGTGTAAACGGCTTCTCTAATAATAGATGTGTGTGTCTGTGTGTGCATGTGTGTTATCCATTTGAGGAAGAACGATTGTTTTTCTTTGTGTCAACTGAGCCAAAAAGGCCTTAAGCAACAGGTGGTGTGTGTGTGTGTGTCAGTTACATGGTACCTCAATGTGGAAATTGGACCTCCAGAGATGGAGTCTATTCCCCATTTGCGCACACTCCTTACTGCCACAGTTGTGATAAAGTTAACAGGCTTTCTGTGGACCCATCAGTCTCTGTATGCAGACAGCTGGCAGAGCACTCAGGAATACTGTGGGAGCGTGTCCGATCTCTCAGCCAAAAAGTGTCTCTGTGGCCTGGAGTAATGGTCTGGCTTCATCTCATACTAGGGCTTTACTCCCAGTAAATCCACCTGCACACAGAAAGTCCAAAGTGCCAAAGTTGTGGATGTTATGCACACACTCTGAATGCAGACTGGCTTTATAAGTGGCTTGGCTTTCAATTGCATAACTTTCAAAATAAGCTGTTTTATCAGAGCTGTGGCTTAGCAGTTAGCACATGTGCTGAAGGCATGCTGAGCCTTGGCACTCAAACAAGGGAGACAGGTTTGAATCCTGCCCACGTTTTCCTTAATCTATTTCTTTCTTTTCTCCATTTAATTTCTTGCCTAATCTCGTCTCTGTCAATAACAATGTGGCAAACCACTTTTACAAAGCAAACAAAATGTTTTATGAGTGTATTTAGACTGATTGCATTGTGATTTCGGGGCCAGGTAGGTTGAAAGTTTTGCTCTTGAATTTGATGTGTGTTTCACTGCCACCTAGTGGCCAAACTGGAAGTGTTGTTGAACATATGGGCACATTTGTTCAACAACCAGTTTTCAGGTGAAATGTTTACAGAGTGGCACCAAAAGTGAGCTGTAGTTTCAGTTTTAAATTATATAAAGCTGTCAATAGCAATGCATGTTTTAACTCTACCCATTAACCCAAGCCCCAACCCTAAACCTAACTGTCAGTGGAGTAAGAATGTTATTTTAAAGTAAAAGTGCAACATCAAAAACATGCATACCATTGATTATGAATGTGATTACTTCCTGGTTCACACAGCCCCAGAACTCGTGTCTGGTTGGTTGCTCATTCAACGTGCTATCAGTAGCACTAGATGGAAGTGTGTTAACACCCGAATTGATCCATAAAGGTTTGATGGGGCATGGCGCTTGTCAGTAATTCGGCTGGGAGTGATTTCAGGTTGCATAAACTTTCAATAGCCACTTTTCCGCTATCGGGCCAGTGCGAGCCAGGGCTATCAACTGGCAAGCTGGGCCCAATAGCCTCGGATCTTGAGCCTTAAGACCAAAATCGATCTGCGTTCCCACCATTGGGCCAATAGCCCCGCAGTGTTTCCCTAAAACCCACCCTTAACACACTTCCCTGGTGCCAACGTCACACACCCCGTCCATTTCATGAGCAAGAGGGAATCTCAAGTTTGAGGTATCATTTTATCTAGAATATTGAGTTTATACTGTTTGTAAACATTAGCTAGCTAGCAACGTAAGTTAGCTTTGACAACTCACCAGCTGTAACTGACATGGTGTCCCGAGTGGTCTCTCTGCTAAGAGCGGGGCAATGTCCCAGCACACCGTCCATCATCTTGACCATGTAAATTTCTTTCTTTGGCCACCATTTTGTCCATTGTGCTATTTTAACGGATTTGTACGGTACCCGCAATATTTTTTCCTGAACCTGTATCGTTGTGAGCTGGATACACAACCTGCAAGTTTGGTGAAACTCCGCCTGTGACATTGACCCCGCCTCACTCACTAGATGGCCTTGTTTGGCCCAAAGGTAATCGGTGGGCCAAAGGCCGTGGGCTGTGGGCCCCAAGAAAGCCCCAAGTGAAGCCCCGGAAGTGACAGTGGGAACGCAACCGCCTCTCATTTGGCCCAATAGTGGAAACGTGGCTAATGTTGTTTTTCCCGTGTGATAATGTTGGTGTATTTGGGTAGTTGACATGACATTTCAAGCAGTGACATCTGTGTAACTTAAGATAAAACTGTTTAATGACCTAACATTATTTGAGAGACTACATGGAATATTTTGGCTTCGCTCATAAATCGCATCTTTTTCAAAATCAGTAGTAGTCAGGGCTGTTGCTTGAAGTGCATATGCTCCAGGCATGCTGAGCCTTGGTGTTCAAATGGGAGATATGGGTCCGAATCCATTGTGTGTCTGAATTTAGTCTTGATCCCATTTACATTATTTCTCCATAATCCCATAAATTCCAATAATGTAAAAAAAAGAAAATAAAAGTGGCAAGAAGTTAGAAAAGGTTTTTGTATGTAGTAGCACTTTAACAAAGTATTACTTGAACACTTTCATTCAGTTTTTAGGGAACATAACAGTGCATTTTTCATTTATTACACTTAAATTGGGTGAAATGTTTAGCGACCAGTGTTATTAATCGAACATCCCATGACCTTCCTTGCAGCCAGGCATGTTTGTCTTACTTTGTGAATTCCAGTGTAGTCTTTAATGACAGTACAGCTCCGTTAAACAGGTTTCTCCGTAATTATTTGAATAGAAATCATCCAGCAAAACATTCATCAGTTACATTTAATGTTAAACTGATGCCTGGAAGAGGCTCTGACCTCACTTCCTTAAGGAAAGCAAATGTGTGTGCTTTTAAATAAATCAAGTTCCCCTGATAATATCCATGTTGTGTTCGAGTGCTCATTTCATATGCGAGAGAGCACATAATTTAGAATCCAGATAAATGGAGAGTCGGAATGCCATCATTAAAGATTCTCTTTGTTGTGTGATCTGTCAGCCCCTCCGTGACAGCTGAACTGGTCAATGAGTGTCCGACAGTAATTGCTATCACAACGCAAGAGGGAACGTGCGCTTGGCAGATGTTTGTACCAGGAGACTGTCTTTTCAGTGTTATGTGTGGAGGGAGAGATAGCTGGCAGAGTGTCCTGCTATTAAATGGAAAGCAAAATGTGTTTTTTGGCATCATTAAATCGTACCATTTTCCTCTTGACTTCTCTCCTCTTTCGATTTTCTTAATCGCATCTCTCTGAAATCTGAAAGCCGCTGGGATTGGTGTCTAGCATGGGGGCTAAAGACCCAGTTTTGTTACCTTTAAAACTAAAATGAAAACTTATTGTAAACATTTCTGTTATGAAAAATAGAAACATGATTGGAAAAACTGAAACTACAAAACTAACTCAAATAAAATGACCTAAAAATTCATTTTATTTTAGCTTTTCATACACAGTACATTATAAAGTTTGAAACGTTTGCACACTGCCTTCATTAAACATGAAAATGCCACTAGATAGTGAAAACACTAGACAGCCCTGAGATATTTACACAAAATAGAGCTTGTGTATCTAGAAGTGTATGCGTTTATGTACTTGCATAGAGTATGTTCCGGCCTTAAAAAAACCCAACAGAAATAGAGTGACAACTAGTGAAATCTAAGCTGAATTGTATTGACAATTTGAAAATACAATAGCAAAAAAAAAAAAAAGCTAAATTAAACATTCTAAAGATATAATGACTCTGTAGGGAGTGAGGCCTTTTCACTAGCTGTTTCCTCTGTTTGTCTGTATCTACACATTGTCCATGTGGTGTGCATTACTGAAGAAATGTAAAATGCATCCTTGATTTTCTGTTGTATTGATGTTCTAGCTCCAAACATATAACTGTGTGTGTGGTATGAATTAATGGGTCCTCTATTGATCCAGATGAATTAGATGAAAGCTTTATTGTAAACAAAATACACAGAGCTACATGTAGGAGGCATAACATTTATTAAAGCCTTTTGTTTTAAAACACAATTGTTTCCCGACTTGAATTTGCCCTACGTTTGACCTTCATTGTTCATGGTATTCTTGTGCATAGCTTTCAGTCCTTACATCTGAAGTTTAAATTTCAGTGACAAATTGCTGTTTGTTCCTGTCTTCTATTGGTCTGAAGAACAAATGTTCCCACTTGAAATGAGTGTCATTGGTTGAGGAAATGTTGCAGTGTCCGTCAGGTCAGGCTGCTCAAACAGAGTATTGTTTTGAAGCACAACAGAGCCACAAGCTATGTCCACATTTATCCGGATTCATACGAAAAAAACGTTTTCGTTTTCGAAACGGTCCACACTGTCATTTTCAAGCGTTTTCCTAAAGTTGCTCGTCCACACTAAAACATATGAAAACTCTTAAATCCCCTTACGGTGCATGTTGCTGTTCCATGTACTGAAACGCAATTGTCCTCGTGTGCCATCGCCGGACAGCAATTCTGAGAAAAACGTAGTCACCTTTAAAGGGATTCTATGTGAAGGTGAATAACAGACACATCAACGCTGCTAAAACATGGGCCGCCATCTTTATTGCTCTGCGTCACATAACCACAAATTTGTCATTGTTTTCAGATATCTCTGCTTCCCCTCTTCAGATGGCATTTTCTCTTTTATCCACTTGGGAAAGCTTTTTCAAAAAAAAAAAAATTTTTTTTTTTTTTTTTTTTTTTTTTATAGCAGCTCCACTTTTCTTTGTGCTTAATTATGTATAAAATGTATGTATATATATATATATATATATATATATATATAGTACTGTGCAAAAGTTTAGGCACTGAGGTTGTCTTCAAAAATAATGACAAATTGTTTTCATTTATCACTTAATGTCATACAAAGCCCAGTAAACATAAAAAAGCTTATATATATATATATATATATATATATATATATATATATATATATATATATATATAACATTTATTTTTTAAGCAGCTTCAACATGGTTTCATTTTTTTGGATTCGGTATCTTTAAAAATTGATTGAAATTGCCAAGGAAACTGAAACCACAGCTGCCAGATTAGTTTTTAAATGTATGAACCTAAACTAAGCAATTTCACATAATCAATAGTTTTACTGTTTCAACCTATTAGTATGCCCCAATGGTGCTTTACTGCCTTACTACATGCTTAAAATATGTATTTTTAATGTTACTACATAGCTTTAGTGCATTGTATACAGTAAATATGCAAATTGGGATGTGAATTTGGTCATAGCCTAAACATTTGTTTCATGTTGTTTATGAGTAAAAAAAAAAAAAAACAACAAAAACATGCAATGTGGATGCTGTATGTGCAAATGCTGTCCACACATTCATCCAAACTGTTCCGCTATGGCAGTTTACAAGCTATTACTGTTTCTTCATGTATAATATGTCCCTCCACTTTGATCTAAATGAGTGACAGAGATGAAAGGAGGTGAGTGTCATCTCAGAGCAGCCAGACTCAGCCTGAAGTCACTGCTACAAGAGTGAAGAATCACTAACCAGCTTAAGTCCCAGCCTGTGTTCGGCATGGCATACTACCTACTGTTTTTGAAAGATAGTAGTATTCAGTATGTAAGAATGTTCTATATGCATCGAACACCTTAATGGTCTACTACATTTGGCAAAATATGTAGTATACATGCAGCTTTACTTTCACCTTCCATTGCCTGTGTGATAAATGAACTGGATATAGTATCCACTATTTCAGTAATATAAAATTTAACACCTCTTTTAAGCAAAATTCAAAGTGCAAAATTTTATTTTAGAGATAGCAGGATGTGACTCGCTGAATTAAACATGCAGCATAATAAGTTAATGTGACTACAATGTTGGACAATGAAATACTAAATACTGTACTGTAGACAATTGCACTGTAGACAGTATATAACGTGCAATATAGAGTGAACATCACTCTAATATCCCATTCTGAACATATCCCATAAATGAAGATTTATTCCACAGATAAAAAGAGAAATGTGAAGGAAAGTGACAATATTAATGTGGATTTGATGGGAAAATCAATTGTATAAATGGGGGTGCAGTGAGAGAGACTTTAAAGCACAGTTTGACTTCACACTAACTGATAGATCCACAGACCCACAGAACAGGAAGGCTAAAAAGACCAGGAAATATAAGTCACTATTAATCAGTGTGTGCAAGTTTAAGAAAAAAGGAAAAAAAAAAAAGGAGAAAAAAGCAGTTGGGCAGGGAAAGATTGTATGACCTAGAGGCAGTGTGTTGAGTTCAGCAGGTGTGTGATTACACACGTGGACTATAGTGTCAACTTTTTTGTGCAAATGATCCGCGTCCTCTCCCGCAAGCCTTCCCTCCCAGGCATTGTGTTCCCAGGTAGATTATACACCCGCCGTAACGACACTGAAACTCTGTCACAGAAGCCGGTTGCTGGTGCACTTTGGATTGAACTTTGGCACTAGTGTAGGTATATATGTGGGCATTTGTGCAGTAGGTGAGCTGTCACTCTCATTTCCACTGTGTATGTGTGTGTTTGCCCCATCTAGCCAATAGTCAACCCTTAGTTGTAATTCAAACTGAACGCATTATTACATCTGTCTGTACTGTGTTCTGTTTGTTTTTCTATGGAAGCATGCACTAGATGGATTTTAATTTATTTCAGCGGCTCGTGTCATGAGCATAGCATGTTTAAGATACTGTATCACAATAAAAGAAGTCAAACTTTTAAAATCATGTCTCAAGACACCAGCGTTCTGTTTTTTATTAGTTATTTTTTTTTATTATTTTTTTTTTTTTTTTTAGGGGACAAGCACTGAAGAAGTAGAGCCCCTGTAATTGTTGTTTTCTTCTGGCTTGAAGTCTATGACAGCCCATAGAACCGTATATGGAAAGACTGTGAAATTTGGCACACTGATACACTCTGAAATGTAATTTACACAAATTTGGGGTCACAAACTCAAACCCTCTAGCGCCACCAACAGTTGCACAAATGTTTCTGCCTTTAACGTTTAAACTGTAAGGCCTGGGAACATTATTATTTATTTTTTTTCTCTGATTCCTTGGGTCATGCCGATTCCCAATGGGCTGCACTGTTCGAAAGCTCCACCAACTTGGTTTTCCGCCATTTTGAATTTTCCGAAAAGCATACTTTCAAACTTGCACTTGGGCGTATTTCAACTTGCACAAGATGTGTTGTGTTTCATCTAGAGACACTGGTGAATAAAATGTACCAAAAGCTTTTTGATGGACCAAACTGTTCTCGAATAACGCTTCAACGAATTTGACGGCGAGCATGCAAATTGACGTAAGGCTGTATCTTCACAAAGCTTTTGCATATTGACATGAAACTTGGTATATGTCATCACAAGCATGATCTGAGGGTACCTGCACAGTTTTGGCACAGTACCACTTAGTGGGCAAGAAGTATGAAAAATAGCTATTTTTGCTTATAGCTTCAGAATAGTATGGGCTAAAATTATTTGACTGGTCTCTCTAGATTCCTTTGGGCACAAGTTTTTTTTTTGTTTGTTTTTTTGTTTTTTTTGCCATGTCGGTCAAATTGGGCATTGGCCATTTTGAATTTTGCCATCAAATTATGTATTTTACAAACACATTGGCATATTGTTACGTAACTTGGTATGTGTCACTGGCAATGTTTTTTGTGCTGCAAGTCCTGTTTTCATGCTTCTTCAGGAAGTAAGTTTATCACAAACTCTGTGTGTAAGGATGTTAGTTGCCACTCCCAGCACTATGGTTTCATAACACCACTCTGTGTAAAGTCATTAAGCCATTACTAACTCTAAGTGCAACCCACATTTGAAGCTAGAAGTTTCCGGGTGAAATGTCTACAGAGTGGTGCCAAAAGTTAGTTGCATTTTTAGTTGTAAATATTGAGTTTGTGTGATCATGTTGTTTGAATGACTTTGACAGACACCTATGGCTTAAAAGTTTGTCATCAATTGTTACCAAATGCCAGTTTGACCTATTCATTTATTATTCATTCCAAAGCGAGAGAGTGGAAGGTCCATTTCGCATTTGATTCTGAGTGAGAGTTCTCTGCTGTTATTTATTTTGTCCAAATCAATGTATAAGTAGTGCAAATGAGCACCATGGACAGCGAGAAGGCCCCACAGGTTGTGCTGGAAATCAGGTTTTATAATCAGGGCATCTGAGCCACCCGGCCCTCTGATCATTGTGTGTATGGAAATGGACAGCTTTTGTCAGAGGTAATGAGAAATAGATCAGTCGTTTAATCTGAGAAATGCTCCGCTTATTGCTTTTCAATCAGGTTGATGGAAGTCATGCATGGCGCAGCAGTTAGCGAGGGAGAAGGACGTAGAGTACTCTGACGTGATTAAGAGGATGAAATAGTCTCATTGCTTATGACTAATTGAGGATGGAGGTTTTCCTTTTGAAAGCTCATCTTGTCGAAGACACTGTTCGCATACTTAAAACACAATCAAAATGGATTAAAAAAAAAAGTAAAAAAATGCTAGCTTTCATCTCTACAGGAAGTGAGAAAAAGAAGAGTGGTGGGACACACTTTTTTTCGCTTTTTTAATGGTTTTTGGTGATAGATTACTAATTGATTTCCATGCCTTTAGTCATGTAGCATTAGTTTTGGGTAAAATATTCATAAGTGTCTTGCTTAGAGCCATATATTTAAAGTTGCAAGATGACATTCTTTTGATGGTGGCTCACTTTTTTCACTTTTCATAGTCTGTCTACAAATAAGCTAAAAGAGTGTTGGTTATGCTGAGTGTTGGTTATGCTTTTCATGTTCATCACTTCTCAAACTAGTTTATTAGTGGTGATTTGTTAAGCCACTTTTCACACTATTTTACACAGGACACGTTCTTGCATTCAGAAACAGTGCAACAGAGTGCAGTGGTCTTTTTTTTAACTTGATATGCAATTTTACGAAATGCTGAAAAGCAGTGAGACAGATTGCTGTGGTCAAAGACGTCTGTCTAGTGCATGTGACATTGAAAAACAATAACAAAAGGGTCATGTATGAATGTCCCCTTACTATTGCATACTGCTTGAATGGCCTCTTACTCTTGGTTGATGTTTTGTTCTAAGCCTCAAGCCTAATAATTAAACTTCAGTGCATAATTTGTCCTACCGATGTTGAGGAAGCTACTTTGAAACTCTAGTTTTCCAAGCCATAAGTTACAGTGGCAAAAAAATGTATTTGAACCCTTTGGAATCATCTGCCTTACTGCATTAACCTTTTTCGCATGTGAGTTTCTGCTGTACTGATAGACCTCCCAGTGTGAGTTCTTTAATGTGTGCTGTAATAAAAAAAAATAAAAATCTTACCTTACACTTCACAGCAGATGCAGTGAAGGACAGATTATATTACAGCAGGTGCACTGAAGGTCAGATTATATATTATCAAATATATAATGTGGTTTTTAGATGTTCATAATGATTGATTATGATAGATAAGATGCGATCGCAAATGCACTTACCGGCTATACGCACCACCATATTGTTTATATACAATGCAACAGGGGACTCTGAGTTTGTAGAAGGTAGAAGCATAGAAGGTTCTAAAAACCTAGCCCTTCCACTTTCCCAGCACCCAAAGTGGTTAGAATGAGTGATGGATGGAATCGAAGAAGGCTCGAGTGGACTGACTAGTTTGGATTTTCTTTGTTTGACGTCAGAAAACATGGCTGCATCGCTGCATCAAAAGGGCTTTAAACTTTTATTTAATGTTTGTTTGAATATTTGTAACATAAAAATAAAGATATTGTGATGTTGAAGACTATTTGAGCAGCTTGTTCATTATGACAACTGCTTCTGACCCTCTTTTGCTGGTAAACAGCAGCATGAATGCAGATCACACCATTTTGATCGTTTGATTGTGTCTGAGCCCAGCCTAGTGTAATCAAACCGGTTTGATCGTACTTGCGAAAGGATTAATTATTCATAAAATGTGGTCTGAATTCAACTAAGTAAACAAATAATTGTAGTTTGTGTGTCTTTATTGAACATGTTTAATTATTCACAGTCCAAGCTGGAAAAAGTATGTTATCCTTTGGGCTTCTGACTTTTAAAAAGGATAATTGGAGGCAGATGTTCCAGACAGTGAACTGAGGTTGTAGGTGTGGACTTTAAAGGTGCCCTGTTGTATAAAAACAGTACAGTCTGGGTACTGACAGAGTCGGAACTTCTCAAGAAGCTTGTGAAACACGCAATGATCAAAACAAATGTCAAAGGACCTTAGCAGAAGAATTGTAGAGATTAACCTTGAAGCTGGAAAAGGCTGCAAACATTTCTGAAAGACCTGGATGTTCACCAATCCACAGTACAACAAATTCTCTACAAATGGAGGAAATTCAACACTGCCACTAGTTTGCCTAGGAGTGAGCGTCCTGCACAGTCCATCCAAAGAGCACAACATGCAATGCTGAAAGAAGTGAAAAAGAACCGAAAGGTAACAGCAAAAGATCTGCAGAAATATCTTGAACTTGCTAAAATCTCTGTTCATGTGTCATCTATAAGAAAAACACTGAACAAGAATGGTGTTCATGGGAGGACACTGCAGAGGAAAAAACTGTTCTCCAAACAAAACATTTCTGCATGTCTCAAGTTTGCGAAAGACCACTGTGGAACGGGACGTGGTCGTGTGTCTGTCACTGGAGAGAGAGGAAGCGGTAAGGGCCATTACCTGGTGATTAATGAAGCGTAACACCTGTTTTGCATTACAGTGACGACGGAGATGGGCTTGAGAAGGCCGCCGAGAATGCCAATTGGGAGAGAGAGAGTCCCAGTCACACAGACCTGCCAGACTGTGAAGCTAAATGCTGCAAAGCTGTTAACCTAAATTATTCATGATTTTACGTTGCCTCTTATGACTAAAGCTAGAGTAGATGTCTTGTTGTGAAGCTGAAGAGTAAATGCACTGCTGTGAAGCTGAAAAGCCAAATACTGTTTTTTTTTAGACTGAGAATCCATTAAAGCTTGATTTACCTGGACTGCCACCCCGCTTCCTTATTGCTGATACGTCTACAACCACCTTGATGCTCAACAAAAGCTTCTGAATAATGTTCTGTGGAACAAAATTTTACTTTTTGGCAGAAACACACAACACTATATTTGGATGAGAAAAGACACTGCACCCCAACACCAAACCTCATCCCAACTGTGAAGCATAGTGGAGGAAGCATCATGGTTTGGGGCTGCTTTGCTACATCAGGGCCTGGACAGCTTGCATTCATTGAGGGAACAATGAATTCAAAAGTGTATCAAGAAATTTTACAGGAGAACTTCAGAGCAGTGGTCCGTCATCTAAAAGTTGGATGATTCAACAAGACAATTACCCATAAACACACAAGCAAATCCAGATCAGAATGGTTAAAGAGGAAGAAAATGTGTGTTTTGTAATAGCCAAGTCAGAGTTCAGACCTTAACTCAATTGAAATGTTGCGTCATGACCTGAAGAGGGCTATTCATGCAAGAAATACCAGAAACATTAATTAACTGAAACAAATTTGTTGGGAGGAATGGTGTAAAATTCCTCCTCCGTGATATATAAGGCTGATCAACAGCTACAGGAAACGTCTGGTGGAGATTATTGCTGCTGAAGGAGGTTTTACCAGTTATTAAATGCAAGGGTTCACATACTTTTTCCCAGAATGGACTGTGAATAATTAAACAATGTCCAATAAAAACATGAAAACTACAATTATTTGTTTGTCTATTATTAGAACTAAGGTGAAAATCAGACCACATTTTATGAATGATTATTGCAGAAATGCGGGTAATTCCTTAGGGTTCACTTTTTTTTTTCTTGCCACTGTACTCAAAGTAGTTAGCTAAAGTAAAAAAGTATGCTTACTTGGCAACACTACAAACTACAAACAAAAGGTAGCTACAGTTGAAGTCAGAAGTTTACATACGCCTTAGCCAAAGAAATAAAGAATAAATAAAAATAAAACAAATAGGTAAATAAACATCAGTACTGTTTAGTATCAGTCAAATGCTGACCATTAAAATAAAGAATAAATAAAAATAAAATAAATAGCTAAATAAACATCAGTACTGTATGTTCAGTATCAGTCAAATGCTGACCATTAAAATAAAGAATATATACAAATAAAATAAATAGCTATATAAACATCAGTACTGTTTAGTATCAGTCAGATGCTAACCATTAAAATAAAGAATAAATTAAAATAAAATAAATAGCTAAATAAACATCAGTACTGTTTAGTATCAGTCAAATGCTGACTATATTAATACTGCCGAGTCAAGATAAACAGCGGCAGCGGTGTTACACTGTATTCTGCTATACAAGTTCAGAGGAAACTTTCAACGTTGGAAAACCAGACTTTTAAATATTACATTTTATAAATGCAATGACTGGAATTGTTCAGTTGAAGGGGGTACCAAACTGTGAATCCTGAACAAAACAGTTTGGTGAATACATGTTTACACATTAGCTTCCACTCAACTGACAACAATAAAAGTAGCTACATGATTAGCTAGTTAGCTGTAAGCTCATTTTCACGGAGAGTAAAAGACGGACGTTGTTTATTTTACTTTCCAGCATTGTGTCTCACCAACTAGCTAATAACATATCGTGAAATCAACACTCAACAGACAAAATCCACCACCACACCGTTGTCTGCTGAGCTGCAAAAAGATGCTCTGTTGTTTACCTTTCAATCTGCTACATTACTAGCAGATATATCGGTCGGGCACTAATATATATATATATACACTGGTGGCATTCAGCTGATCACAAAGTATAGTCAGGACATTACTGATGTAAAAACAGCACCATCACTATTTGAAAAAGTCATTTTTGATCAAATCTAGACAGGCCCCATTTCCAGCAGCCATCACTCCAACACCTTATCCATGAGTAATCATGCTAAATTGCCAATTTGGTTCTAGAAAATCACTTGCCATTATATCAAACACAGCTGAAAGAAATTTGGTTTGTTAAATGAAGCTTAACATGGTCTTTGTGTTTGTTTTTGATTTGCCACAGTATGCAATAGACTAGCATGTCTTAAGGTCAATATTAGTTCAAAAATGGCAAAAAAAAAAAAAAAAGAAAAACTAGAAACTCATCAGTCAATCATTGTTTTGAGGAATGAAGGCTATACACTGCTTGAAACTGCCAAACAACTGAAGATTTCATACAAAGGTGTACACTGCAGTCAGGACAACTGGCTCTAACAAGGACAGAAAGAGATGTGGAAGGCCAGATGTACAACTAAACAAGAGGATAAGTGCATCAGAGTCTCTAGTTTGAGAAATAGATGCCTCACATGTCCTCAGCTGACAGCTTCATTGAATTCTACTCGCTCAACACCAGTTTCATGTACAACAGTAAAGAGAAGACTCAGGGGTGCAGGCCTTATGGGAAGAATTGCAAAGAAAAAGCCACTTTTGAAACAGAAAAAACAAAAAGAAAAGGTTAGAGTGGGCAAAGAAACACAGACATTGTTCAACAGATAATTGGAAATGAGTGTTATGGATCTTAACCCCATTGAGCTTTTATGGGATCAGCTAGACTGTAAGGTGCGTGAGAAGGGCCCGACAAGACAGCCACATCTATGGCAAGTGTTTGATGAGAACTCTTTGAAGTAGTTTAAGAAGTTCTGAACATTTTATGTATATATATATTATATATATATATATATATTTTAAATTGTAATAGTAATTTTTCACATTATTAAAGTCCTGACAATACATAGTGATCAGTTGAATGCCTTTTTGATGAATAAAAGTACCAATTTATTTCCATAAGAGCAAAATCTGAACATTATTCCAAACTTTTGGCTGCCAGTGTGTGTGTGTATGTATATGTTTGTTTATATATATATATCTGTGTATAACTTCTGATTGCAGAATTCATTTATATCAACTGAAAGCTATATATTTAATGAGGGTGACATTCCCTAATGAAAAATAACTATGGCTTTACTTCAGTAACCATAGTTTGTAGTAAAACCATAGTTACCACAAAATTAACCATGGATACTACAGTCATGATTACTATAATGTTGCTTTAGTCAAAGTATGGTTATTTACCAAGGGTTAAACAAATAGGGTGACAACAATTTAACAAATATATGTTTTTGTTAATAATATATACAATGAAGGCATTGTCCAAAAGAACCGACTCACTAAAATGAATGGAATTCCCCCAAAAAAGCTACATTATTGTGAAAAATATAAAAGTTGGTCTACATAAAAAATGTAAATGTAGTTTTGTTAGTAGCATCGCTACTTTTAGTTAACTACTTATGTCCAACACACACTATAGACATGAATGATGCCTCAAATCTTGAGAGGTGTGCTATTGCTTTTCCAAGTGATTGGAGTTTCAGCTGGCAGATAATAAAACACGTAAAAGACTGTCCAATCCGTGTTAATTTCCTGCACAGCATCCAACGATCCTCACCAGCATCAGGAAACAATAGAAGCTTCCTGCTTCTTTGTCTCCACAGGAACAGTACAGTTCTCCTCCATAAGGGCAAATTGAAAGCATGGCTAAAGTAAAACAGCCGCAGAGCTCTTATGAAATTAAAATAAAGAGATACAGAAGACTCTATTTTCCACATGGCTGGCTAGCCCCAGTCGTTTGCAGCATCACAGAGGGCGATGAGCTGTCTGGTTTAAACGCAAGTGATGGAGGGTTAGTGCCCACGTTCATGGAGCTCTCTCAAAGACTAGGTGTTCGGCGGCCCGGCTAATTGAAAGTGTATATTTCAATTGTGCCATACCACGCCACCCAGAGCTGAGCGTGCCCCCATTATCCTCCCTCTGGCTGGGCTAATGAAGCATGCATTAAGTGCTATAGAGACAGAACTCCTGGGTTTTCAGGAAATTATAAACTTTTCTGATTGCTTAGTGTGCTGATTCTTACCTATGCACTGGAAATCATGACAGAACATTAGAGTGGGAACAGATCATCAAAGGCATGTTTTGAGAATTTTTTCCAGAGAAATGTTTTTATTTTTTATTTATTTTTTTTTCTGGGGTTTAGCACATTTTCAATCTAAATTACTATGTTTGACCTTTGAGAAAACTTCAGGACTATAGCCTTTAAATCTGACAGCGAGAAAGAGAGACGAATGCAAACACATACAAATGCACCTTGCCAAATTGAAGAGATTTTCTGCTGAGGAATGTATTTGTGAAGTTTGCTGATTACTTTTTTGATAGATTTTTGGAAAGCAGGTGAATGTCCTTTACTCAGTGACCTTTGCTTCCTCAAAAAAAAAAAAAAAAAAAAAAATATATATATATATATATATAAATACACACACAGTGGTGTGAAAAAGTGTTTGCCCCCTTCCTGATTTCTTATTTTTTTGCATGTTTGTCACACTTAAATGTTTCAGATCATCAAACAAGTTTAAATATTAGTCAAAGATAACACAAGTAAACACAAAATGCAGTTTTTAAATGAAGGTTGTTATTATTAAGGGTAAACAAAATCCAAACCTACATGGCCCTGTGTGAAAAAGTGATTGCCCCCCTAAACCTAATAACTGGTTGGGCCACCCTTAGCAGCAACAACTGCAATCAAGCGTTTGCGATAACATGCAATGCGTCTTTTACAGCGCTGTGGAGGAATTTTGGCCCACTCATCTTTGCAGAATTGTTGTAATTCAGCCACATTGGAGGGTTTTCGAGCATGAACTGCCTTTTTAAGGTCATGCCACAGCATCTCAATAGGATTCAGGTCAGGACTTTGACTAGGCCACTCCAAAGTCTTCATTTTGTTTTTCTTCAGCCATTCAGAGGTGAACTTGCTGGTGTGTTTTGGATCATTGTCCTGCTGCAGAAGCCAAGTTCGCTTCAGCTTGAGGTCACAAACAGATGGCCGGACATTCTCCTTCAGGATTTTTTGGTAGACAGCAGAATTCATGGTTCCATTTATGACAGCAAATCTTCCAGGTCCTGAAGCAGCAAAACAGCCCCAGACCATCACACTACCACCACCATATTTTACTGTTGGTATGATGTTCTTTTTCTGAAATGCGGTGTTACTTTTACGCCAGATGTAATGGGACACACACCTTCCAAAAAGTTCAACTTTTGTCTCGTCAGTCCACAGAGTATTTTCCCAAAAATCTTGGGGATCATCAAGATGTTTTCTGGCAAAAATGAGATGAGCCTTAATGTTCTTTTTGCTCAGCAGTGGTTTTCGTCTTGGAACTCTGCCATGCAGGCCATTTTTGCCCAGTCTCTTTCTTATGGTGGAGTCATGAACACTGACCTTAACTGAGGCAAGTGAGGCCTGCAGTTCTTTGGATGTTGTTGTGGGGTCTTTTGTGACCTCTTGGATGAGTCATCGCTGCGCTCTTGGGGTAATTTTGGTCGGCCGGCCACTCCTGGGAAGGTTCACCACTGTTCCATGTTTTCGCATTTGTGGATAATGGCTCTCACTGTGGTTCTCTGGAGTCCCAAAGCTTTAGAAATGGCTTTATAACCTTTTCCAGACTGATAGATCTCAATTACTTTCTTTCTCATTTGTTCCTGAATTTCTTTGGATCTCGGCATGATGTCTAGCTTTTGAAGATCTTTTGGTCTACTTCACTTTGTCAGGCAGGTCCTATTTAAGTGATTTCTTGATTGAGAACAGGTGTGGCAGTAATCAGGCCTGGGTGTAGCTAGAGAAATTGAACTCAGGTGTGATAAACCACAGTTAAGTTATGTTTTAACAGGTGGGGCAAACACTTTTTCACACAGGGCCATGTATGTTTGGATTTTGTTTTCCCTTAATAATAACAACCTTCATTTAAAAACTGCATTTTGTGTTTACTTGTGTTATCTTTGACTAATATTTAAACTTGTTTGATGATCTGAAACATTTAAGTGTGACAAACATGCAAAAAAATAAGAAATGAGGAAGGGGGCAAACACTTTTTCACACCACTGTGTGTATATATATATATATATATATATATATATATATATATATATATATTCCATGTGCATACAGAATACATTTTCACACATTGGCACATAAATCTATCCTTCATACCCATGCACAGTTACTTTTATATACCCCAGTAGACACTCATAAGTACTGTGTATATAAGCATGTATGATCATACAAACACACACTTGATCCACTTTAGACTGTTATGGGTGAACCACACCAGAAGGCAGTGGTCGGATGGGAATCTCACAGTGCCAAACAGCAGTGGCAAAAGAGAGCACAGTGAAATCATGAAGGCATGTCAACTTTGCTCTTAGTAGAAGAGAGGAGCGTGAACCAGATGACTAATTGGTGCTACCAGTCCTTCACAGCATATAGGTTTTTTTTGTTTGTTTGTTTGTTTTTGTTTTTTTTTTTTTTTTTCAGTGTCTTTCATGTCCCATGAGTGGATTTCTACTATAACAAATAGATCTGAAAGTTTTTTTAAATGGTCTCATTAAAACTGAATTGGAAACATTTTACCAGTCGTTCCTAATTTATTTTTGGTACTTTTCAAATGCCTTTTATGTATAGTTTTATTTTTATAGCCTTGTCCCTGATCCCAACTTTCAATGTAACTATAAAAATCCATTATAAAAATATAATTACTACATGTTTAGAACTGTGATGAAAAAAAAAAAAAAAAAGAGTGAAATAAACAAACCATTTCAATACTTATTGTGTGGAAATGATTTCTATGAATTTTTCAGAAATTATGAATGTTCTGCAATTCACCATACCAAAATTGTTTATCCCTAATATATTTATTTGTTTTTGTGTATTATTAGTATTTTTGTAATTACCATTATTGTTATTTTTGAAAAGTTTGTGTAATTGTTAACCAGTTCAACAAAAGTGTCAGTGATGAGTCTGCTTGAGATTAAATATGAGACAAGTGTTTTTTTAAAAAAGAAAAAGAAAATTCAAGGTTAATATTGCTTATTTTCATTAGATTTTTATTTTTATTTTTATTTTTATTTTTTTATTATTATTTGGTGTCATTTCCAATCAAACTGTAATTTTTCCAAATTATATTATATTATATAATATTTAATTAAAGGACATTTTATAAAATAAAAAAAGGAAAAAACAGACAGAAAAGTATAGAAATATATCATGTTCTGTTCTGTAAAGAAAAGCTTAGAACAAGCTTCACAAATGGGAATGTATCAAGGCCTCAAGTTAACAGAAGAATTCACCATTCTGTCGTTTACTCAACCTTATCTTGTTCCAAACCTGTATGATTCACAAATAAGATCTGGAAGCAGATATTCACAGACCGATTTTCAGAAAATGATGATTTACATTCCGTTCAATCACACAAATCATATGTCTTTAGAAGACTTGTAATATAGCACTAGAAATGTATAGACTTATTTTATTAGTCTGTACATCTTTTTTTGCACATTTTTGGAGCTCAACGACCCCCATCCCAATTCAGTTTTATTGAGAAAAGAGCAGCCAGAACATTCTGCAAAACATCATCTTTTGTGTTCCATACTAGTTTGGAAAGCATAACTGTACATAAATACAGACAGAATTTTTATTTTGGGGTGAACATGTCCTGTAAAATAAAACACTTGACTCTGATTCAGCTGTTATGGACTCGGAGTCTTGAGTCGGACTCGGAGTCTTGAGTCCAACTCAGACTGGTTAAAGACCAAGGCCCAGTTGCAAGAAACACCTCAAATTTAGAAAAGCCTTAGCTATAATTGTAGGTGTATTTTTGTCAACTTCAGAGGTTCCTTGGTATTGGCTCGGACTCGACTAAGGTGGACTCAAATCCAACAGTAATTTAAAGGTCTCTAGACATGTTTTGTCTTCAGTTTGGTCATGGCTGCAGAGCTTTGTGTTCTGTTCATGATAGACTTTCAACAATAAAACTAATTTAAGCTCCTTCAAAACTGCTTTAGTTTTGTTGCATTATTGCTCTCCGCACATCTGCTTTTGGCCTCTCTGAATCCATTTTTGAGTGGTGAGACTTTTGTGGTGAACCTAACCAGTTTGCTTCAGCAGTGCAATGCTGAGAGATCTGTCCCCAGTGACTTTGCCATGTTGGCGCTCTGCTCTCTGCCTTCTGCATTAATTTGCTCTCTGTGCACTATAGGGGTCTTTAAAATCTGGATTCCACTTGAATTCAATGAGAGCTTCACATCCCTGGACTTTTGAAAGCTGCAAAACACTATATTAGTCCAGAATTGCAGCTGAAAAAGAGGTCTGAGTCTCTATGTGCGTACTTTGCGTGTCTATAATGGCCGACGCTCATCACGTTCATGTCACAGGACATTGTGTTTTGAGGGGAAGTTTGGAAGACGGTATTAGGTAGGAAGCCAACAAAACATCTATAGAGGTAGCCAGCATCTGTGAATTAGAGGCACCTTTAATAGTCATGAAGAGCTCCAGCCCAAATGGAAAAGTGCTCTTGTCAAGGGGATCATTTTTTTGCAGGGCTGCCTGTCATCTGCTATGGTTCTATTATTCTTTAATGATGGCTGCCTGGCCTGGATACCTCAATTTTCCTCTCCTAATTCACCTCAGAAACTCTCTCACACTTTGATGCACCTATTTTGAGAGAATTTGCTGCTGCTTTGGCTGTGGGCGTGAGCTTGAAACCCAGCTACGATTAATTTTAGGGCTAATAAAAACCTTTCACAAGGCATATGCTTTCATACTTTGAAGCAAGTTTTTTTTTATTATTTATTATTTTATATAAAGATTTTTGCCTTGACAGGACCGCGATTATCATGAGTTTTAAGACTTGTGAGAATGTGACTTTCAGTGACCACTGAGGAGGTATTTTAAAATATAGAACAAACCAAACAAATGACACCGTTTCTTCATAGAAATGTGTGAAAACTTACCAACTTTCCATGAGCTTAAACAAGTTAAGCTTAATTTAGTTAAACCACACAGCCAGTGAACAGAGAGAGATAGGCCAAAAGCAAAAGTGTTTGTCTTAGTGAAGGTGTGAGGCCAGCAGGTAATGTGCAGAGACAGCTCAGTATGTTCCTTTAATTAGAAAGTCTGCACAGCCCGTGAGGGGTGAAGAAACCACACACAGAGTGCAGACTTCCATCCTGATGTCGCTTGCATGCTACTTGCACACAGAACTTACCTACATGGGCTGCAGGGCATGGGCTGTGTTAGGGCTGGGTTTCCTGGGCTTAAGATCTGAATGCTTTATTATCAACTTGCCTTTACCACGAACTTTTCATGCACGGTAATTTTTGACCCTATTAAAACCATTTAAAGCTGCAGCAATGCTCTATACTTTAGATGTAGTCTCACAAGCCAAACCTTTGACTTTGGGCAAAAATGATACTGTCATTATTACAATATCAATATATTGTAGCTAATTCTGAAACAAAGTGGAGGCTTATTTCTAATATGAAACAGTAACACAGTAGAAATCAAACTTGTTTTTTGACTATGTAGTCAAAGCTTCCTGGCACCTAAATATAATAAGTATTACAAATTTTGCAGACACAACTCAAAATATGGTGTATACAATGTGCATGGAATTTGTGGGCAAACGTTTAAGACATGAGCCTGGCCAGTGTTGTTCTGCAAAAGTGCATGTGTGTATATATATATATATATATAGAGAGAGAGAGAGAGAGAGAGCGCTGGGACATTTAACACATTTCTATGATCAATTGTTAAGTGTTTAATGTGTTATTTTTTTATTTATTTTTTTCCACTTACTAAAACTTCACTAAAGTATTTCCTCACTTTCTGTTGCTAAAATTGGCATATATAAATTTCCAGGAGGTACATGTTTGAATCAACTCCACATCCTAGCACAGAAAATTATTGTGTGGAGCAGTGCACTCTTTTTCATTACACGCAACGTATGTCCCGGGCATAATAAACACATGAGCAGATATACTGTACGGAGAATGAAGACTTCAACCGCAAGCGGTGAGCCCGGTGTTGGGGAGATATGGGAAAGCTGGCGGATCTCATCGCATATCCCGGAAACGCTCACTTACTGTCATCTGAACTAGTGTCAAAAGCGAAACCGTGTGAGAAAGACCCACCGTATGTGCGGTAGTGCGATTAAATGGCAGCCAGAGAAAATAATAGTTTTTAAATTTTAAACTTCAGCAAATTAAAATTCAGCATTCAGTTGAATTTTTATCTGAATGTATACTGTCTAAGAATGCACTGGCAATGTACTCTTAAGTTTATTTTGCCAATAAAGCTTGATATGAATATTCTGAATTATAACTAAATTCAGATATGTAATTATAGAACTAGAGAATGTGAAAAGAAGGGATTACTGAGTGTGTTTTTTTTATATGTTGCCCCTCCCTGCAGAAGACAGATCAATGTAAACTTTATTGTTGAAGCTGACCTTTCATCCACCCAGCAACAATCCCTTGAAGTTTACTCATCTTTTATGCCTCCCTTCCTCTCTCCTCCTCCCCTAATCCATCTATCCCTTCATTTATTGTGCATTCACAATCCTCATACGCCCACTGACTGGCGCACACACACATACACACTGACATAGAGAGATGTAATTTTACCACATCTGTTCAAATATGCATTTCAGATCAGGCCTCGGCTGCCCCGCTGCTAAACTGCCCAATTTTTGACAGGTATCGTATCCCTAAAGTCCACAGCAGATGGTTTTTATTAGAGTGGAGTTGGAAATGTAAGGTTGGAACTCTTGTGTGTTTGTTTTCCTGGTGACGGCACACCGTATTTGTGCTCATCTGTTTAATTGCTGGAATGTAGGCATCTGTATAATTACCAACAGTAGCTGTAAACACAGTAGCTCAATTAAGAAAGGAGAGAGACAGAGAGAAATGTAAAGTTAAGTGTATGATTTGGCCGTATCCCCAGAGTGAATGAATATGCATCAGTGTGGTTTTTCCAGGGCGGAATGGGAAAGTTTTGCTTTCCAATCTGGGTTCTTTGTGGATGAACAGATTGTTTAGACCTAGACCTCTCAGCATGCCCACTTCCCTAAGCACCTGGTGGGCTGGTGTGTGTGCAATCGTGTTATGTGTGGGAATGAGCTGTTGTCCCCTCGTAATGTTAGATTGTCATATTTTTTACTTTTTTTATTTTTTTTTAATTTTTTTTTTAATAAAATATAAAATGCTATAAAACTCTGTTCTAAAACCTAGTGGGCTGCCTACCTAGACAGCATATCAAGGGCCCAAAACATACTCAAATATGCAAATACGTGAATACACAAGTTCAATTTCAAGTATAATTTATTCTGAAATGTGATATAACACAATTCTAAACATAGCGCAAATACGTGTTGCATTCTGATTATCTCCACAAGGGGTGCTATAGCAGGCAGTTTATAGAGACAGTTAACTCAATTGTGCTCTTGAGTACTGAGGTTTGTTACCACTACAGTAATGCAAAAAACTCACATTATGTATGGACAACAGGGCCGTGTGATTGCAATGCGTTGGCCAAGTTTTTGCGTACTTGCGTAGAGTATGTTAGACACTGGCCATTAGTGTTGGGTAGAAGGTACTTTGAAACTTTAGCTTCCCAAGCTACAAGATTCGTATAACCTAAAATACTTAAACTACAGTCAGTCTACTATTTTAAAGAAGTAATTAACTACACTACAAGTTATTAACAAAAAGTAGCTAACTACATTGAAGCTGTTTAAAGAAGAAAATATTTTGACAAATGATTTGTAATGAACCAACACACTAAAATGAAATGGAGTTCCCAGTTCTAAATAAAGTGAGTAGTTCAAAAAGAACTGATTCACTTAAATGATTTCGATTCCACAACACTACATATGGGAGGTAGGGGACTGTTTGGGGGAATGTGCTTTGCTGCTACAAAGCTGTGTACGCAAAACAGTGTGACAAATACAGCGCTTTGTGATGCTACACCGCTACTTACTGTTAAAATGAACTAATTACTGGAAAAGCTACACTAATATGAAAATGACTGAGCTACTGTCACGCTACTGAAAAATGTAGTTAAGTTACTGGCATCGCTACTTTTAGTTAGTTACTCCCTAACAATGCCGACTATGTATCGTTCACAGAAAAAGTAATCCCAAAATGCATTGTGACGAGTTCAGTGAAAACTAAGTCCACAATGAACCACAATCCAAATATAATATTGTTTACAAAGTTTAGAAATTAACTAACTTCCATTCAATGATGAGTATAATTTCATTCAGTTGTGAAAAATATCTTTAAAAGTGACTATTTTACCTAATATTTATTTGTGCTTGTATGTTTATTGTGCAATTAGTTTAGCAACATGCTAACTTGCTAGTTGAGTCATGTGTTTCATGTGAAGTGTGCTATTTGTGATGCTCCCTTAAGCCCAGAAAATACTTTGGTCAGACGCGAAAGCTAGGTCTCTAGTCTCTCTCTCGAGGTCAGGAGATGCCTGCATTTATATAACTTGAGTCTGAAGGACTATAAATACATCTGTATGGGTCTTAACTCTTGAAGAGAAAGAGTCCAGTCTCTCATAGCAGTCGTAGCTCACATGCGCCAACCGTCTGTGTATGTGTGCACAGTCAAATTAAGTATACTTTGAAAGGCTAGCGTTCGACTGTACGCAGAAGCTAAGCATTTGACTTTGGGATTTAGAAGGAAGCTGCCTATTTAGACGGTAGTAGATTACTAGGTTATGGAACAGAGCTAATATGTCAATTCTCTCTCTCTGTCTCTCTCTCTCTCTCACACACACATTTAGATTTTATTGAATGGTTTGCAGAGGGTGTTAGACAATCAACTACAAGTGTTTAAATGCCACCATTTAGATTGTGTGGACTTGTTTAAAAAAAAAAAAAAAAAAAAAGGGAGAGGGAGCCCCATAGGCAATGTTTTATGTCGTATCACCAGTCTGTTTTAAGTAGCTGCCAAATGCTTTTAGCTCTTCTGCTGGAGGGTCTTTTACTGTCACTTTCTCCATTTTCAGCAATTCCACGCAGCTGTTCAGAATCAGAATCAGAATGAGCTTTATTGCCAAGTGTGCTCACGTACACAAGGAATATTTTTGGTGATGTTAGAAACAAGCAAGTGCACACAGAACATTAAGTAAGAGTATAAATAGACATACAAAAAAAATAGGACATATAACATAGGATGGCATATGTACATGTGCAAGCGGTAATATATGTGCAAGGTAGGGGTATGTACAGTTATTGAATTAAATACAAGTGAATTTACATATGTACATGAGATATTTATTTACATTATTACACTATGGTGAGTCCTGAAGGCAGTTTAATTGTTCATGTGGTCAATGGCCTGAGGGTAAAAACTGTTCTTGTACCTGGTTGTCCTGGTGCTGAGTGCTCTGTAGCACTGGCCAGAGGGCAACAGTTCAAAAAGGGAGTGGGCAGGGTGTGTGGGGTCTAAAGTGATTCTAAATGCACATTTCCTCACTCTGGAGATGTACAGGTCTTGGAGGGTGGGTAGGGGAGCACCAGTAATCCTCTCAGCAGTCCTGACTGTCTGTTTCTTTCTGCCTGATTTGGTGGCTGAATCAAACCAGACAGTTATAGATGTACACAGGACAGACTATTATCTCTTCTCCAGTATTAAACATACATTTGCTAATGACTCACCAATGCATTGACAGTTTACCCAGAAATCGTTTTTTTTTTTTTCCTCTCTCTCCCACATTCTAGACATTCTTAAAGGCAGAAGTCATTAAGGAATAATGAAATATGCTGGCAGCAGTGTGTGTGTGCGCACACATGTCTCAGTGGCTTTTATCATATCTGTGTGATGTAATTAAATTTTTTATGTACTAATGTTCATACTTTCAAGGACTAAGTGTTTTTAATGAAACTGTTGAAAATGCCCTGTGCTTTCTAGGGTGCTGTGCTCACTACGATCTTATCGCTGTCAATACACCTTGAGATTTTGACTGATCTTTTGCAGATAGCTGTGAAAAAAAAAAAAAAATATGTCGACCGCAAAAAAAATTCCAGATACGTCGAGACCATAGTACTCATGCGGGAGACACAGGTTTGAATCTGGTGTGAGTGTGATGCGGGACTATCTGTTTGTTTGACAGTTGGAAGTTGTATGGAGTATTTAGGAAAGCTGTTTGAAAACAATGTTTATTTTAGCAATCTACCAAGAAAAGGCTGCATATTGTGTTTGTGGAAACAGCTGATTTTGACTCATGTGCTCTGATGGTTATGGATTCATGCAGCTAGTGAAGTAGAATGGCATACTCAAAAGTATCACTAGAGATAGATCTCTATAGAGAACAGGCAGATCTCTACAGAAGTGCATCTGTGTGTATTGTGCTAATATGGAATTATAGATTGTGCACAAATCAAAATTACACAGTCCTCATTCTTTCATATATTCTCGCCTCAGTTCGATGAATTGCCCATACCCAGGGAGTGATTGGATCAATCTACTGTCTGGGAACAGTCCATAGATGACTAAATTATGAGATTGGCTCTGCTTCTAGCTGCCTGGGTATCAGACACTTTATGGTAATTGATATCTCATCAGTGTCGTTTGGAGCTCACAAATGGGAGATGTGGAAGATTCATGCTTGAGGATGAATCGTAGGGGTTTGTTATTTGTAGAGAAGCTTTAGACAGTATTCTTCTAATGTGTTTAATTGCTAAATTTAGACAATAGACTGTATTGTACTCTAAACAACCAGTATTGCAACTGTGATACATACCACTTGAATATACACTGGTGGCCAAAAGTTTGGAATAATGTACAGATTGTGCTGTTTCGGAAGGAAATTGGAACTTTAATTCACCAAAGTGGCATTCAACTGATCACAAAAATAGTCAGGATATTACTGATGTTTTGATAATCTAGACAGGCCCCATTTCCAGCAGCCATCACTCCAACACCTTATCCTTGAGTCTTCATGCTAAATTACTAATTTGGTACTAGAAAATCACTTGCCATTATATCAAACACAGCTGAAAGCTGTTTGGTTTGTTAAATGAAGCTTAACATGGTCTTTGTGTTTGTATTTGAGTTGCCACAGTATGCAATAGACTGGCATGTCTTAAGGTCAATATTAGGTCAAAAATGGCAAAAAAGAAACAGCTTTCTCTAGAAACTCATCAGTCAATCATTGTTTTGAGGAATGAAGGCTATACAATGCTTGAAATTGCCACAAAACTGAAGATTACATACAAAGGTGTACACTACAGTCTTCAAAGACAAAGGACAACTGGCTCTAACAAGGACAGAAAGAGATGTGGAAGGCCAGATGTACAACTAAACAAGAGGATAAGTACATCAGAGTCTCTAGTTTGAGAAATAGACGCCTCACATGTCCTCAGCTGACAGCTTCATTGAATTCTACTCGCTCAACACCAGTTTCATGTACAACAGTAAAGAGAAGACTCAGGGGTGCAGGCCTTATGGGAAGAATTGCAAAGAAAAAGCCACTTTTGAAACAGAAAATCAAAAAAAAAATGTTAGAGTAGACAAAGAAATACAGACATTGGACAACAGATAGGATTGGAAAAGGGTGCTAAGGATCTTTTTAATTTTATTTTTATTTTTTATGGATTTTCTTCTCTTTTCTCCCCAATTTTGGCATGCCCAATTCCCATTGCACTCTAGGTCCTCGTGGTGGCGTAGTGACTCACCTCAATCTGGGTGGTGGAGGACGAATCTCAGTTGCCTCCTCGTCTGAGACAGTCAATCCGGGCATCTTATCACGTGGCTTGTTGAGCGCGTTACCGTAGAGACCTAGCACATGTGGAGGCTCACGCTATTCTCATGCGGCATCCACGCACAACTCGCCACACGTCCCACTCAGAACAAGAACCACATTATAGGTTAGACCACGAGGAGGTTAACCCAACATGACTCTACCCACCCTAGCAACCGGGCCAATTGGTTGCTTAGGAAGCCTGACTGGAGTCACCCAGCACGCCCTGGATTCGAACTTGCGACTCCAGGTGTGGCAGTCTGCGTCTTAACTCGCTGAGTTACCCACGCCCCCAGTGTTATGTATCTTAACCCCATTGAACTTTTGTGGGATCAGCTAGACTGTAAGGTGCATGAGAAATGCCCGACAAGACAGTCACTATGGCAAGTGCTACAGGAAGCGTGGGGTGAAATGTCACCTGAGTATCTGGACAAACTGACAGCTAGAATGCCAAGGATCTGCAAAGCTGTCATTGTTGCACGTGGAGGATATTTTGATGAGAACTCTTCAAATTGTAATAGTAATTTTTCACATTATTAATGTCCTGACTGTACACTGTGATCAGTTGAATGCCACTTTGGTGAATAAAAGTACCAATTTTGTTCCATAAGAGCAAAATCTGTGCATTATTCCAAACTTTTGGCCATGAGTGATTTTATTGTATATTATGTATTTTCATGAAGTTATTGATGGACAGACTGGGCTGAAGACTTTATGATCTATCAATACATTGCATATGCATATCTGCTACAAAATAGCTATTTTATTTCACTATTTTACACTCCATGACTGAAGTATGTTCTATGTATCGTCTAACTTTCATGATGACATGGATATGCAAAGATCAGAAATCTGATAATAACTTGGACTTTATACCAAGGACAATTTACACCAGCATGAAGCAAAAAAAATGTGTCATATGGGTTTAAAATTTCATATGGGTTTGAATTTTAAATGTTCAGAATTTTCATTTTTGATATGAAATCTCTAAATTCAGATTGAGTTATGCTAGAATTATGCTACCTAAATTCAAACTCGGATTCAATTTTAGAATTCAATTAGAATTTAAAAGTCATTCTCAGTTCAGTATATAAAGTAAAAAACCCACAATATGACTAAACCGTTTTTGCATAATTAGTGGACTCTATATATTAAATGTTATTAGAGATATTACACATTCCATATGGTGTATACAAGCTTCTGTTTCATAGAGAAAAAACAACAACATATTTTTCAAAATAAACACTGTAGTTTAATGCGACAGGCTGTTGTTGGTATTTACACTGATGAGACAAAACATTATGACCATTTAAGTGAATAACGTTGATCATCTCCTAACAAGGCCATGTGTCAAGGTCTGGGTAGATTAGATGGCAAGCGAACAATCAGTTCTCGTAGTCAACGTGTTGAATGCAGGAGACATAGGCAAGAGGAAAGACCTGAGCGACTTTGAAAAGGGCCAAATTGTTATGGTCAGATGACTGGGTCAGAGCATCTCTGAAACAGCAAGGCTTGTGGGTTGCTTCCGGTCAGCAGTGGTGAGTACCTACCGACAGTGGTCAAAGGAGGGACAAACCACAAACCGGCGATAGGGTGCTGGGTGGCCAAGGCTCATCAATGCGCGAGAGCAACAAAGGCTATCCCGTCTGGTCCGCACTGACAGAAGGTCTACTGTGGCACAAGTCACAGAAAATTGCAATGATAGTTACAGGAGGAATGTGTCACAACACAGTGCATCACATCCTGCTGCGTCTGGGGCTGCGTAGCCGCAGACCGGTCAGAGTGCCCATGAATGACCCCTGTCCACCATCGAAAGTGCCTATAATGGGCACTTGAGCGTCGGAACTAGACCTTGGAGCGGTGGAAGAAGGTTGTCTGGTCCGATGAGTCCCATATGTTTTTACATCAAATGGACATCTGTGTACATGTTCGCTGTTTACCTGGGGAAGTGATGGCACCAGGATGCCCTGTGGGAAGATGACAAGCTGGTGGAGGGAGTGATGCTCTGGGCAATGTTCTGCTGGGAAACCCTGGGTCTGGCCATTCATGTGGACATCAATTTGACACGTGCCAACTACCTAAACATCGTTGCAAACCAGGTACACCCCTTCATGGCAATGGTATTCCCTGATGGCAGTCTTTCAGCAGTACAATGCGCCCTGCCAAACTGAACACATTGTTTGGGAATGGTTTGAGGAACATAATGAAGAGTTCAGGGTGTTGCCCTGGCCTCCAAATTCTCCAGATTTCAATCCGATTGAGCATCTGTGGAATGTGCTGGACCTACACATCAGATCCACAGTGGCTCCACCTCGTAACTTACAGGACTTGAAGGATCTACTGCTAATGTCTTGATGCCAGATACCACTGAACAATTTCAGAGGTCTAGTAGAGTCCATGCCTTATCGGGTCGGCACTGTTTAGGCGGCACGTGGAGGACCAACAGCATATTAGGCAGGTGGTCATAATGTTTTGGCTCATCAGTGTATATCTGCAGAATGGCTGCTCATATGCGGTAGTTGTACCGTTATTCAGTCTACAGTCTATTCTTGCCTGATTAGAGGTGATGTGGAAAAGCATTGTTTAGGAATCAGCTAGAAAGACATTAAGCAAACCCTCATTAAAACCATAAAAGAGAATCTTTAAGTATTAAAAACTGCAACTGTTCATTTTGTTGTCTGAGCACACTACTTCATGAGACCAAGAAGAACATTTTCAATATTTTCAAAAATAGAATTGCTGATTCCCATTTTTATATTCATTTCTGAAGAGGCTCTAACCCCTCAAGACAACTTGCCATTTTCTTGGCTCCGAGAACTGAAAATTTCCTCCGCCACCCACAACAGTGGTGGTAGGCTCCACATTTCCACTTCACATTGTGGCACGCTGCACTCTTGCTAAGCATAGACACAGGAAGTTGGCAGCACACAGATGGGTAGCGGGGGCCTTGTATACTGGATGAATGAGTAAATGTTTACCCTCATATATTGCCTCGTCTCCTTTTATTCGTGCTCCTTTTATTTCAGCCGAGTTGTCCCGTTGTTTGCGCCTTCATTTTATCCCAACTGCTCTCATACATCTGTTGTGTAAATACACACCTCCAAAACCAGCTTCACGCCAGGAGACGGGAATTACGCCGCCTTACGCCTCCAGTGCCTCCATAAACAAAGAAACTAGATTAAATCACAGCCGAGAATGAAGTCTTTGCATAAATCCTTCTAGCCCCACACTTGCCTATCTGTTTCAAAGTTTGATGATATCCAGTTGATTTTAATTAAAAAGATTTAAGTCTCGCTGGGAAACATTTTGCAGCAATTTTAATTGTAGGTAGGAATAAAGTATAAACAAAAGTGATTAAATGGCACTGCAAGCCGAGTGTGCGATTGAATGTGAAATTCTGATGTTTGCTCTTAAATAAGCCTTGTCTGCATCACAGATTACCTGAATGAAAATTGATTTAAGGATTTCTCATGTCTCATCTGTTCACTGAAATGGATGAGTTTAAGGTATTTGACAGGTAGGTCAAGTTTCAGCTCTTCCCATGTCCAGGCTCAATCTACCATCATGCTCTCGTGGAACGTCAGAGCTCATTAAACTTGTCACTAAAGGCCAAGACTTAATGATCTGGGCTTATCCAGGATCAGATTGCCTCTGTCCAAACAATCATACTTATTAGAAAATACCTGGGAACATTTCCCACCAATAATTTTGGATATGTATGACTGACCCGTTATAATGATGAACTGATTCTTAATAATTCATCCCAATTAACCAGATTGCAAACTCATGAGAGAGCGTATGAGTTGGCTCATAAAAACATAAATAAAAAAATAAAAAATACTATGTTTATTCCCATAAAGAAAAATCAACCAACCAACATAATTTCAAATCAGGTCAGCAACTGAACACATTTTACAATGTTCCTAAGTCAAACCCAAACCTAACCATAAAGTCCAACCCCTTACCCAAACTACAACCCCAAACCATATTATTATTATTATTATTATTATTATTATTTATTTATTTATTTATTTATTTATTGTCAAGAAGAGACCACATATTTCTGCTCTTTCACATGCAAGTCAATAGGATGGGGCTGTCATGCTCCAAAAAAGAATATATATATAAAAAAAATTAAAATATATACTATACTATAAAATTAATCCATATGATTTGTAACTTGGGCTGGGCGATATGGCCAAAAATATTATTACACTATTATTTTTTATATTGTTCAATATTGATATTGATCACGATATACATTCTCATTTGCAACTTGCAAATTATTATGATTTTATTTTTTTTAATTTTCAAGTTGGCAGAAGAAAAAATTATATATCCTAAACAGTAAAAATAGTCTCTAAAAAACTGAATTGGGGGCCCAGAGTCTAAGGGATTTTCTACCAAAATATTAAAATATTTTATGGAGTTTATCAATCGAGTGCAGTTGGATATGAATGTCCATCTGTTCATTTTGAAGCTTAATAGCATCAGTCCAATATTTGTTTGAATATTTTTACATATAGATTACAAATGTTTATATATATATATATATATATATATATATATATATATATATATATATATATATATATTTTTTTTTTTTTTTTTTACATTCAGATACACAAATATGGGACATAGAAGCCCTTGTGACTGAGGAATGATACTGTAGGGGGTTCAGAGGTATCCCTGAGAGAAAATGTAGAAGTCTGAATGGCCCATTTTATTATTTACATTAATGGTGCAGTATGTAAGATTCAGAAACCCTTGTTATTAATGACATCTGTGGCCATTAAGTGAACGCTGTTGCTCGTGCTCGTGCACACACTCCATAGGAATGCGAGCGAGAGAGCATCGGCCAAAACAATGAAGTAACGTACAAAGAGACTGAACATGATTCACCGGCATCATGCTGACATAGGGCATAGCATAATTAAAAATACACAGTTATAATTGTTTTACTACAAACTTTGAGACTAATCTAAAACTACTTATCAGCTAACATAGCATACTGATACACACATGCAGCTACATACTACCGAACTATACCAGACAGTTTACTGTTGCACTGTTGTATGTTTTGTATGTCATATGTTGTACTACGATCAAGAAACCAGTGTATGTGCTTACATTTATCCTGTATACCTGACTTTTAGTATAAAGAGAAGATCGTTGAAATTATTTGAAAGTTACGAAGCAAGGTAGCTTGCAATTCGTCAGCGTTAGCAGGCAAGATCAAGTTAGCTAAAATTACACAGATCAATCCTTATGGCACTATATTTCACATGCTTTGCAGTTATGTAAGCTTACCTGTCCAATAAGAAGAACGCCAACTCAGGGTCGGTTTTGATCCCAAAAAAGAATCAAGGTCCCTCCAGGGATCAAATGCCCTGCCGATGTTCACTCTAGTTTTCGCTCGACCATGATGGGATTCAGTAGGTAATTAGTTTTTTGTTTAGTTTTTTTGGCTTACTCTGAGTTTGTGTAGGAGTCGGTGTTGTGTTGGGAGCTGGCCGTTTGCTGGATTCCATCTCTAAGATAACGTTACTTAGTGTTGCAGTTTGTTGTCGCTGTTGAATAGCGGAAGAGAATCACTGAGGCAAGGCTCTCAGGAGTGCGCATAAACGTCACATCCTTTGGATTTTCACGGCAAAACCGACCCATTCCCTTCGCATGAAAATCAGTGTACAGGCTTTAATAGGCAACATAGGAAGTCCGGGAAGGGCTCAAGTTGTGTTACAAGCCGTTCACACATTGGCAAAAAATATTACATGAAAATTGTTACATATTGCACCTTTAAAGTGAGAGACTAGGCTCACAACTTATAATTGTATTGTCTTTCCTTGCCAGAGATGATGATATGTGTATAATTCTTCACAAAATAGAACAGAAATCTATTTGTTTATTATTAAAGGCTTGTAACATACTGATTAATGGAGCTAAATTTAGAAAAATTTACTCAGACCGCTGTGACCAGCATAGCCTAATCTAGCAAGGCAGCTAACGTTAGCAAATTTATACAGTCTGAGAAAGCCAAACTGCTTGTGTTTTTAGCGACACACACCTGATCGTCTAGATGTAGAACATACATATCGAAAATTACTCAAAAGCTTATCGATATCGTGGATTTTTTTTTTATTGCGATAAGTATCGAGATTGTTTTATTGCCCAGCCCTATTTGTAACATATTTCAAGTCCTCTGATGTCATACAATAGCTTTTAAATCTGGTGAGGGAACCGTATTACGTACAGCAGTGGTTCTCAACCAGTGGGTAGGCAAACTTCCAAGGAAGCCGCAAGATGATTCAAAATAATTAAAAATGAGTTATATTAAAATAATCCAACATGATTAAAATGCAAAAAAAAAAAAAAAAAAAAAATCAAGATAAAGTCCTGCAGTTTAAATTTTCAGTTCATGAAACCATGAAATCACAAAATTAATTGTTAGTAATTATTTTAATCTAATGACATTCCGAGTTTTCGGGGTGGGGGGGCTTTTAAATATTTTCTTGGACAAAGCGTGGCCTTGGAGTCAAAAAAAAGTAAAATGTCATGCATGTATTCTATTAATTTGAAATTATGATTGCTGAATGTTTTAATGGAAATAAAAGCTGTAAATTTCCATATGAACCAACTCATACGATATCTTACAATGTGCATGTTTATTATAAATTACTTTAAGACTATGTTGAATTGACTGAAGTCTGAACTAAATAAAAGTCCATCAAATCTATGTATTCAGCATCTGAAAAGACTCTGCTTCACAACAAGCCTAGCCTTTTAGAGTTGTATTTATTGTATTCATCCCACTTTTGCCCTTTAACAGTTCTCTATTCGATTTAAATTTCTTAGCATTCCCTAGTTGCAGCATGAACAAGATCCCATGTAAAATGTGAAAAACTTGATTTGTAACACTGTCAAGAATGACATAGTTCACCCTTCGTTAAGTGTAATTCCAGCTAATGCACTGGAACTTTCTGCGAGGAATCCACTGGAGGGTGCCCCAGCTGGAGCTCATTAGGGAATGAAATACTGTAGTCCCACATAGCCTCCTCAACTCCCCATTGGTCACAACTACACTGTTTGCCATTCCTCTATATGGAAAAATGGAAATAAAACAAGAATATACTTCAACTTTGCTGTTGTTACAGGTAATACATTGGCATATTGGTAACACTTTGCAATAAGGTTCTATGAGTTAACATTAGTTAATGCATTAGGTATCATGAACAAACAATTATCAATATATGTTTTACAGCATTTATTAATATTTGTTAAGGTTAGTTAATAAAAATACAATTGTTCATTGTTAGTTCATGTTAGTTCATAGTGCATTAATGCTAACTTATACAACTTTTCATTTTAAAAATGTATTAGTGTAGGATGAAATTAAAATGATCTAAGATTAATAAATGCTGTAACAGTATTGTTCTTCGTTAGTTCACGTTAACTAATGATGTCATCTACTGTTAACAAATGGAACGTTATTGTAAAGTGTTACTGGTATATTTATATGGGACCCCATGCAATGCTAATGAGGAAGGCACCTTAGACACAGCGGTTGGTACTTTATCTAGCCTTGCCATTGAACTAGGGGAGTGAGCACTCCAGCTCTGGTACAAGCTCAGCATGCCGCATCTCTAAGCTTCATACCAAACAGTAATTGGATCCACTGCATAAACAGGTGCAGGCTGACAGATGCAGAAGAAAACGTTGGCCCATCAACCAAGGCTTGACCCCAAAGCACATACTGGGATGTCTGTAAGCATCATGAAGATCCCATTACTTTACTTTCTGCTACAGAGCCGGAGAGAATGAGTCTCAGGTCTCTAGTTCCTTGATATCTGATTCAGCTGGCAGCATAGTTTCTGAAACTCGGGTTGCTCAGCTCCATGTCTGTGTCCTTGAAAAGTAAATTCTTCAAGCGCTATTCCACCATTAAGCCAAACAGTTCTGAGCACGGTGAGTCGGTAGGTTTGATTACAAACCATTCCTGGCCTCAGCACAGTTCACTAACCATACTCAGGACACCCAGAGATCTATGCTGGTGAAATGGTTTTAGTGATGTGGGAACTCAAGATAGGTCACTTGCTCAGTCAATCCATTCTAAACTTGATTTTGCAGCACCACAATGGAAACTGTAACCGTGTCGACATTAGTACAGAATAGCAGAGTCTAGCAACATGAACCATTCGGCCCGATGGTGGTTAAACGCCTTTTACATATTTCGGCCTTGAGTGTGCTTAAGCCATTATTTGTGCTCGGTGTCAGTTGTTTTGTGTGGCCTTTGGTTATTGAGACCTTGTTAAATACTCACTGTGCTACTTGTTACTGTTACTCTTTTGTTTTCAATTAAATGTCCTCATTCTCTTTTGTGGCCACGGTTCACATCAAATGCCCAAACAATCACTGCTCACTTGGTTTGTGTGTGCGTGTTTGATTGGGTGGTTGATTAACAAACAAGGCTGTGTTTGTTTGCCAACATGTACTATTCAAGCTTCTAGAACAGTCATTGTGTCGAGCCGTTCCCGTGAGGGTTGCTATTTATATTCTTTCAATTCATCTCATTAACTACTTTGCAACATTTGATTGTCTGGAACTCTTCCAGGTCGAGACCTTGGCCTATCATGTCAGTGCTTTGTAGGTCAGGTCTGTGGCATTCGCTTGGCTATAATGTACTACATTGAGCCTGAGCAAGGGATAGGGAGCTGTCATCGTCTGTAACCATGACCCTTGGAGTGATGCTCTCTAATAAGCCCAAAACCGAAGTGTAGTGCAATCACGTTCGATAAGCCAACAAAGCATCAAAGGGCCACCATCTGCCAGCACATACAGGCAACCATTGTGGCACCGCAGACACCGAAAGAGGGTCTGCTGGCTTTATAGAGGATCCAATTCTGTAATTTGCTTTCTTCTTTTCTTAAGCCTGTTCTCCACAGAAGGACAGGGAGGCTGAAGAGCTGGGGAAAACATAATGGATTTAGAGGGAAGTAGTCCTTTGCACGCTCGCTCTAGTGCATGCTTTTCTCAAAGCTCGTTGATGAGCTATCAAGGCTTCTTCGCTCGAGATTGGAAGATGAGATGACGTGATGCATCTGGTTTCTCTAATGCACCTTCAATTTGCCTTTGTGTCATCCTGGACAATTATGTCCTTAGAAACCACAGATTGATTTCTTTAAAATGGGAGCTATGCACATGTTCCACTAGTGCACCGAGGTACATTTGATCAGTCTATTTGTTGCATCCAGAACCAAATGGACCTAATACCTGAACTGTATCATGTCAGGAAAAGAATGTTGCCAAAATCATCTCACATCTCACAAAATGAATTTATCAATGGCAGGCCACTATGGATTTTGTTTCTGGTTGTCAGTACTGACGACAAATGTGAGGTGAAGGCATGGTTTGTTCTGCTTGTTGAGTTCGGTGTTTCACTCGTAGTGGCATAGTGGCGTACTTTGTTGCTACATGTATTCCTATGTAACCTCACCGGGGTTTCAGTTAGTCAAAATCAATTAACAATAGAACCCTATTATTGTCTTGATAAGCGCCATTCGTGATGACAGTAAATTAACTCTAAAGTAAAGTCTGAATAAAGTCTTATGATCGAAGTCTCCCCTCTACAGTATTGTGCATGTACTGAAACACAGCACCTAAAGCACCTTGACATGGTGGCATCTACATGTTAGCATCAGCAGCACTGGAAGTGCATGCATGCATGTGTAATGCTGCTTGAGCCAATGAGACTGGATAAACCACCGCTTGCGGAAAGTGTATGTTTGGCATCTCAAAACCCTAACTACACTGTAAAAAAATAAATGGTTTCTTAATCAGTAATTTTGTCTTTTTTTTTTATTAACATATATATCTAAACATCATTAACAAGATGCATTTACTTGAGAAGCAAAATGACCCAAGATATGTAAAATAAGTCCTGTTTTCAAAGGAAACCAACAATATACAGTGAGGTTTATGTCTAAAGCAAGAACAAGCTATTTGCCAACATGGTAAGAAAAATAGACTTGTTTTAAATTTTTATTTAGGTGTTTTATTTATTGTAGTTAATTATATATAATATAGTGTACTTTTTAATAATATAATATAATATAATAATTTTAGTCTATTATCTTTAGATTTGTTCTGTTGTAAGCATAAGCCACACTAATTTTGATTTTGTTTTTTTGTTTTTTAAGGATGTTTAAATATTTTTACTGTATGAAAATAATTTAGAAAATGTTATATTAACGTGTAGTTACAATACACATTTTCACAGAAAATTATCCAAAATTACATAACAAAGAGTCAAAACAAAGGGATAGTTCAGCCAAGAATTATTATTCTCTCATCATTTACTAACCCTCATGCCATCTCAGACTTGTTTGACTTTCTTCTGTGGAACACAAAGAGTTTTTGAAGAGTAAAAAGTCATAAAAGCAACTGAAATGTAATCCATATGACTCAAGTGATTTAATTCAGTCCTTATTAACCAAAACACGTCTTTTGTCCAGCTTTCCTCTGCACATTCATGGATAAGCTTGTTCGGGCATCCTCGCACTTGGCACTTGGTCCTGCATGTTTATGTGAGAACTTCCATTTGAATTTTGCACATGCCAGTCCTCACGAGAACATGCAGGTTGCAAATGTCAAGCGTGAGGACGAGTGAACGTGCTTCAATCATGCTTCTCTCAAATTAGTATTTATTTTTATTTTTAATTTTTTTCATGCAGTATTTTAGACATTTTGAACAGATTATTTTGATTATTCCTCAAGGAATGATTACTCATTGCTCCATCGATACCCAACTCTCTGATGAAGTTGAACTATATTTTCTGGTACTTACTATCTTCCATTAAGATATTGTCTGTGGTCCCATTAGTAGAAGGTTTGTGGAAGTTGACCTAAGAACAGGAGCAGCTCTTGGCTGGCAAAGCTTATGGAAGAGAATTAACTCCACCCTTCCGAGGATTCTCAATGAATTTCCTCATAATAAAGCCTTACAAATTGCTTGTAATGAAGTGGAATGGAAAACCAACAGAATTCATATTAGTGTGCCCTGCTAACAACTGGACCCCCTCCACCGTGCCCATCAGTAACTCTTCCGTTTTAAAAGGGCAAGGACACATTACTGCCTACAGGCGCTCTTGAATATTAATGATGGCCAACGGTAGAGATATATCAATAGGTCAGGGGTTATCAGCCTGAAACGTAAGGATAAACCTGACATGATTAAGAATGCACATTATGGTGGACTTGGTCAATAAGTGGATATAAATATGTGTGGAGGTGAGGGAGAGCAGTGTGGCTGGGTAATGCAATAATATAATGAAAAAAGAGGATCTGCTAGATATCGGGAAATAGAATGATTGTATCATTGATGGCTCTGCAGTTGTAGTCATTGACTTGAGGCTTCTGTGCTGAACAGAAATTTTGCACATCAAAGTTTTTTTTGTTTGTTTGTTTCTAGCATTGTATTCCAGATCCTCAGGTAGAGTACTTTCCAGGAAATGTATAATATAATCTGAGCTCCTCGTACTGTAGCACTGATAAAGTATTCTTGTCTTCAGTATTCATACATTTTAAATGGTTGATTAAATCCACTTATATTTGTTCAAAAGTTGACAGATATGAACAAGTTCAGCAAAGTTGTCACAACACTCCACCTCTTTTGTGGTGAGAGCAACAGTGCACAGACTTGAGTGGCTTTGGAGTTGTTTTGTTTTTTCCTGTAAGTTAAAAATCAATAATTACAGAACACATGGAAAAAGCAATCAATTAACTAATTCCTTTGCAGAGCCTCTAATTTAATCAGAGTAGATGCCAATATTCGATGGTTATTGAGGCTGCTAATAAGGTTTTCGAGAAGTGGATGATACATGCAAGAGACACAATGGAATTCACCTGCTACATTTGTTGGTCTGGTTTGCACAGACAATTCTCAAACCCGCTCATGTTCTCAGACTTAATGCTTTATACCGCTTCTGCCGTTCATTTTATCATTTTACTGTTATTGTATTAGGCAGTAAGTTAAAGCATGTCTGTTTGTTGTGTCTTTCTCTCTCAGGGTTCCAGGCATCACTATCGCAACTGACATCATCTGCGGGTTCCCAGGAGAGACGGATGAGGACTTTGAACAGACGATGGAACTTGTGAGGCAGTATTGCTTTCCCAGTCTCTTCATCAACCAGTTCTACTCACGACCTGGAACTCCGGCAGCCAAGATGGAGCAGGTTCCAGCACAAGTGGTGAGTTTTTGTTAATACCTCAATGTCTGACTTTGGTCACGTACAGTTATTTCCATCATTTACTGTATTTTAACCCTTCATTGGTCTTGTTGTTTAAAGTGGTTCTAAATAGTGGTCAAATGATATATCGGCGAAGCCAATAAATCGATGTTCTGATTTTTTTAATTATCGGAATCGTCCGATAAATTTCCCTGTTTGGCCGATTTGTTTCTTATTTCCGCGAGGGCGCCGATAATCGCTTGCTTGCATGTGAAGCGTCTAAGACATATTACTACAATAATAGACCGGTGTGCAACACAGTCTCATTTAAACGGTTCGCATATCAAAAACTGCAATAGACCCGACTGGGCTCATAATGTTAAAGTGCTCACGTGTTTCACTCTCCCTCTGTCTCCTCAGCAGTTCAATTTAACTTTTAACTGTCTTGTCTAATGATAAAAAGACAAATATCAATAAAACTAATATCATATATGTCTGCAAATATGCAGATTCCTCGTTTAAACAGATGTAATAAACAAACCTTTATGCAAACATTGCGGAAATCCAGCCTTTTCTTACCATTGAGCGCTCATCTAATAATATCTTCTTCTGAAGCACGTATTCTATCAGCCGGAATAAAAACTTCAGGATCAAAAGTTCCTCTGATTCACAAATCATGACGGTCAGTCCGTGAAAACCCAAGCAGGCGATCCAGACCATTTAAATTGTCAGGAGATTGTGCGCTGGATCCACACAAGCGCGTGGGTGCAACTTCAAAGTAAAAGCACTTCATGTGCACTCTGAGTAAATGTCTTATTCACTGTGCACTGTATGTACAATTGGTTTGATTCGGTCTTTTGTGACTAAATGCAATTACTAATGCACACATGCCATCCATGGTTGCTGGACTACTGTGTGTACTGTTATTTCCTTCTACCTAATTTATTAACAATTTGCAAATAATTACAAAAATTTTATGGCTAAACAGAAATCAGAAGAAACTTCCATCTATAATTTAAAATATAATCTTACAGTATTTCTAAAGATATATGTATATATATATATATATATATATATATATATATATACATATACATATACATATATATATATATATATATATATATATATGTATATATATATATATATACATATATATATATATATATATGTATATATATATATATACATATATATATATATATATATATATATATATATATATATATATATATATTTATTTTTTTTTACATAAAGTTTTGTGTGAAATTTAGTAAATATAATGTTAAATAAGTATTTATAAATTTTTAGCAATGTTGTTATTTAATATATTAAATTGTGTGATATACCGGCATTGTATCTGCCTATCGGCAATTAAAAAAATCCATATCAGTCGACCACTAGTTCTAAAGGGTCCATAAAGTTCCGCAAGATATTGTGGAATATATATATATATGTTGTTCGATATTCCATATGCTTTTTTGTCATTTAGACAGATTTGGTGTTTTGTGCTTCCTAACTGTAGAAACATTTCAACATAAAAGGAGGCTTTTAGATTAAGTGTAGAAAGGGGAAAATAAAAGTAAATAATAAAAATTAAAAAAAAAGTTTTAAAGTATAAAATAGACTGGGGAAGAGATATAAGTGAGAATTTGTGGAAGAATTCATGGGATATTGTTCATTAAATTGGGTGATCAGATTGCAGTACAGTGTCTCAAGAATCTGCAACACAGAACTTAAGACTTAATGAGCTCTTGCCTTTCAGACAGAACACATTCATGGGTAAAAAAATAAAAATAATTACAGTAGATGCAGCCCATCCAATAGAACGGAATGCAGATGTCACAAGCTGCGTTTTTTTTTTTTTTTTTACTTAGAAGTTCTTTCAACTTAACACATCATCTAATAAGCATGGCACTTCTGCATGTGAACTGTCAAAATTGACCACCTAGTGCATGTTAACATAGAAAACTTGAAAAGCTGCGCAAATACGCATTCGGCGAGCACAGCCTCTCAGAATACCAAGCTTTATTTTTTTTAATTTATTTTTTTTACTGATGGATAATATAACTGCATGACTGAAAATGTACAATCAAGTCCATCAAAGTGACCAATAATGATTATTTGTGTTGTGCAACCTCTGGGTTTGTTTATTCTAAAATATAATGTATTTGCCAGGGGGAAAAAAGAAAACTTTAACTGCAGAAATTATTTGATCTGAACCCATAATGATGATTGAAACAAAGAAAGCAAACTCATGTCGAAGCTCTTTGTTTATTTAAATTCTTGTGGCTCTTGAAAGACATCTGTTGGTTGAATTTATGCCGTTTAGTTATTCACAGATAAAACTTTAGTGCAGATGAAACTTGAGAAAACAGCTAGTGGATTTTCTTGTTTTGAGCACAAGTGCTCCACATCTGCTTTCATATGTTGGCATACGTAAAACACATGCTGATAAGAGACCCAATCATGGCTTTAAAACATGCTTCACTTCAACCTCACAACTGCCAATCAGTTGGCACGGCTGGTTCTTAACACAACACAACCCCAAAATGTAGGCCCCACAATGGAGCTGTATATCAGGCCTCACTCATCACCAAACTTTTGGCTTATGTTTATACTCTTTCTCTGATGTCTCATATGGCTTTACTATAACTCACTCTGACTCCAGAGAGTAACAACAGCATTTGGGTGGAGAGGTCAGTGTAACAGAGAAATTTGAGGTAGGTTATGGAATATATATATGACATAAATACTTTACACAGTCAATACCATTTCTAAACAGAAGACACCAAAGGTTAGAAACTCAGACAGCTTCCCACCCTGACAGGAAAAGGAGCATACATGGTCACTTGTAGAGTTCAAAGTGGCCTGATATTTTCACATGTGAAGTTTGTATAGTTTGAGTCAATGTTGTTGTGTGGAGCTGATTTGGATGCTCAAAATGTTTTTATAGTGCATCAGACCCACATTGCTTACTCTTTTTGAGGGAATCAACCTACAAATTACTTAATTATAGTTTGCTGGGCTGGGCTTGGTTTTAACATCGAAAAATTACACACTTCATCTTTAACTATTAATCATATATATGTGTGTGTGTTTGTGTGTTACAACCCCAAAAACTCGTCTAGGGGTGTTAGGGAGTAGCATTAAATGACATTAAAAAGTAATTGATGTGCTGGATAACAAATGACATGAACAAGGGAAATATAGTGTTGACGTAAGTGATTTATTATACAAGTGCTATGTGCAAGGTGAGCAAGTGGAATGAAAATATACACTGGCGGCCAAAAGTTTGGAATAATATACAGATTTTGCTCTTATGGAAAGAAATTGGTACTTTTATTCACCAAAGTGGCATTCAACTGATCACAATGTATTGTCAGGACTTTAATGACGTGAAAAATTGCTATTAGAATTTGAAAACATTTTTTCAGAACTTCTTAATCTACTTCAAAGAGTTCTCATCAAAAAATCATCCACTTGCAGCAATGACAGCTTTGCAGATCCTTGGCATTCTAGCTGTCAGTTTGTCCAGATACTCAGGTGACATTTCACCCCACACTTCCTGTTGCACTTGCCATAGATGTGGCTGTCTTGTTGGGCACTTCTCACGCACCTTACGGTCTAGCTGATCCCATAAAAGTTCAGTGAGGTTAAGATCCATAACACTCTTTTCCAATTATCTGTTGACCAATGTGTGTTTCTTTGCCCATCTAACATTTTCTTTTTGTTTTTCTGTTTCAAAAGTGGCTTTTTCTTTGTAATTCTTCCCATAAGGCCTGCACCCCTGAGTTTTCTCTTTACTGTTGTACATGAAACTGGTGTTGAGCGAGTAAAATTCAGTGAAGCTGTCAGCTGAGGACATGTGAGGCGTCTGTTTCTCAAACAATTTCAAGCATTGTATAGCCTTCATTCCTCAAAACAATAATTGACTGACGAGTTTCTAGAGAAAGCTGTTTCTTTTTTGCCATTTTTGATCTAATATTGACCTTAAGACATGCCAGTCTATTGCATACTGTGGCAACTCAAAAACAAACACAAAGACAATGTTAAGCTTCATTTAATGAACCAAATATCTTTCAACTGTGTTTGATATAATGGCAAGTGATTTACTAGTACCAAATTAGCAGTTTAGCATGATTACTCAAGGATAAGGTGTTGGAGTGATGGCTGCTGGAAATGAGGCCTGTCTAGATTTGTATCCAAAATGACTTTTTTCAAATAGTGATGGTGCTGTTTTTACATCTGTAATGTCCTGACTATACATTGTGATTAGTTGAATGCCACTTTGATGAATTAAAGTACCAATTTCCTTCCAAAACAGCAAAATCTCTATATTATTCCAAACTTTTGGACGCCAGTGTATATAAACAATATTTAAAATACCTGATGATACCAGGACACAGGAAGGGGGAGAAACGGATGTGAACAGTGCCAAACAAATGAAATAAGCTAAACAAAATCCACTCTAACTATTTGTAAACCTCTAAAATAACTAGAAACAAAAGAGACAAAAGAAAAGATCTTCAGCGCCCAAGACGCCCTAATTAAACTACTCTTCCTAGCCAAAACATACAGAGGGTGGCACGCACTCCTAACCTAATGTGTTTTTACAGTCGTAAAATTACCTACCTGTGCTCAATGTATGTCACGTGACCTTCTTACCGGTCCACTTTCCCCAGTATCACGCTAACAAGCAAAATGATGAAATAAAATAACCACAAATAACGAAAACCAATAGAGAAAACAAAACAGAGAATGTACAAACTTAAACAAGAACACAAAGTGGATAGGTTAACTACAGACGATCAAACAACGTATAACACAGCCAAAACTCTCTCTCACAACTATCTCTAAACTCTCCACCTCCAAACTTCCTCCTCAAACCCACAAATTCCTCACGAATGTGTTAGAGGCAGGCTTTACATAGGCGGCGGTTTGTGGTGATTGGTGGCGATATGATTACGTCATTGGGAATTCATGTGGGAACATCCAGTGGAAGGTCTCTGTATGGTGACAGAACAAGAAAATCTGAAGACACTTAGACAATGGCAAATGGCCACACACACACAGGGACATAACTATATATATATATATATATATATATATATATATATATATATATATATATAATGTACAGTACTGTGCATAAGATGTTTCACAAAAACATTTGTCTTAAGATGGTTATTTATATCTACTACTTTAGTGTGTCAATAGGAAATATACATTTTATACTACCAAACATTACTTTTGCAAATAGAATAGAATAGAATAGAAGAACAGGACGCCCTGTAACAGATGTCATGGCCCTCACAGAGCCCCCCACTTAATATTGAGTCAGTCTGGGATTACATAAAGAGACAGAAGCAATTGAGATAAATAAAAGAACTCTTTTGAATTCACCAAGAAGCTTGGAGCAGCCTATCTGCCAACAACCAAGAAAAACTATGTCCAGGTGTACCTAGGAGAATTGGTGCTGTTTTGAAGGCAAAAGTGTTCACACCAAGTGTGTTTTTTTTTATTTTTTTATAACATGCTGCATTCATCTTGCCAACAATTTTCACAAGATTCCCCGTGCCTTTAGAGCTCACACACCCCTAAAACATCAGTGAGCCACCACCATGCTTCACAGTGGGGACGATATTCTTTTCACTATAGGCCTTGTTGACCCCTCTCCAAACATAGCGCTTATGGTTGTGACCATAAAGCTCTATTTTGGTCTCGTCACTCCAAATTACAGTGTGCCAGAAGCTTTGAGGCGTGTCAAGGTGTTGTCGGGCATATTGTAACTGGGCTTTTTTGTGGCATTGGTGCAGTAAAGGCTTCTTTCTGGCAACTCGACCATGCAGCTCCCCATGGCTCAGTATCTAGCCTGCTCAGTGCATCCACGTGAGAGCTAACAAACTCATTGACAATTTATACATAGACACTAATTGCAATTTAAAAAGCCACAGGTGTGGGAAATTAACCTTTAATTGCCATTTAATCCTGTGTGTGTCACCTTGTGTCTCTGTAACAAGGCCAAACATTCAAGGGTATGTAAACTTTTGATCAAGGCCATTTGGGTGATTTCTGTTATCATTATGATTTAAAAGGAGCCAAACAACTATGTGATAATAAATGGCTTCAGATGATCACTATCCTTAAATAAAAGACATGATCAGTCATAATTTCAAAATCAATGCCAAATTTTCACAATTTCTGCCAGGGTATGCAAACTTTTGAGCACAACTGTATATATATATATATATATATATATATATATATATATATATATATATATATATATATATATATATATATATATTGGAAGTTTCTCCTTGGATTCTGCTTCCAAGGAACTGCCAGGAAAATATGCTCCAATTATGTCATTTTTGTCCTGCTGAATGTGACCCTTTGCTAACTTGCTCTAATATTGTATTTCTCTCAGACTTCTCCAAAGGATTAGTACCTTCAAAGAGGCTAATAATACTTCTTGCCAGAATATCTAACTGAATTTATTATAATTTGTTCTCTTCTCAGCATGCTGCTGCTCTCTCCGTCAACATTTGTCTTACGCACTCACACAACTTTTTCTCTTTTTTCTCCGCTCTCTCTGGTTAATATTCTAATTGATGTGGGTCTTTCTTTTGAAAACCTTGAACTTGTATTATACACAACTGATTTACCCACTCATTGTTTAATAATGAAACATAGACTTTAAAACGACACATAAGAGTGGAATATAGCACACATTTAAGATCATGTGCTCCTGCCTGAAATGAATTGCCTATGTAATTTTGCATAATTTCGTTATACATTCCAATGTATTTGATATATGAATCTAGTCAAGTGACTGACAACATAGTAAGGGTTACATAGTAAAGTTTATGCTTAAATGCCTGCGTTCGGCTAAGGAACGTCGCCTTGTTGTACCAACACAAAGAGTCACCAAAACACTTTCCCGGACTTTCAGCTTCATCATACCACATTGGTGGAATGACCTTCCCAACTTCATCCGTGAAGTTGACTCACATTCTGTCTTCAAAAAACGGCTAAAAACACATTTTTTTCCATGAGCACTTAACCAGTCACTAAAAACATTAATAAAAAATAAATAAATAATTCCGTGTTGCACTTTAATCTGTTTTGAATGCTATTCTGATGCTAGTGAAACTTTGTAATATGGCACTTTTCATACCACTGTCTCCTTAAGATGATTCGCTTATGTTTTTCCTCTTTTGTAAGTCGCTTTGGATAAAATCGTCTGCCAAATGAATAAATGTAAATGGTCATATAGTGGAAAAACAGGATTTTTTTTCATACTCTTTTGAAATAAAAAGATTTGAAAGTACTATGTGCAGTACTGTGCAAAAGTTGTAGGCACTTGTGAAAAATGTTGCTTAGTGAGGATGTCTTCAAAAATAATAAATCACTTAATGTCATACAAAGTCCAGTAAACATAAAAAAGCTAAATCAATATTTGGTGTGACCACCTTTGCCTTTAAAACAGCACCAGTTCTTTGGAACATTGGAACATCCTATCTGCCAACAGTTTTTTCCTTGGTTGTTGGCAGATAGGATGTTCCAAGCTTCTTGGAGAATTCACAACAGTTCTTCTATCTATTTAGGCTGTCTCAATTGCTTCTGTCTCTTTATGTAATCTCAGACTGACACAATGTTCAGTGGGGGGTTTTGTGGGGGCCATGACATCTGTTGCAGGGCTCCCTGTTCTTCTATTCTAATCTTTTCTATTTGCCAAAGTAATGTTTGGGAGTCTACCATTTATATTTCCTATTGACACACTAAAGCTGAAGATATAAATAACCATCTTAAGACAAATGCTTTTGTGAAACATCTTATGTGCCTAAGAATTTTGCACAGAACTGTACATTTCCTCAGATTTTTGGTGATCATGATTTTGCCAAGTAGAGCATGTTCCTGGATCAATATGTAACCCTAAAATCTGAAAAGAACGATGTTTAAGCCCTAATGCTAAGACTGTACCTAACTCTAAATTCTTATTGGTTGATAAAAATTTTCAGTCTCCAATTTCAGCCCTAAGACTAAAATTGAATTGGTTGAAAGGAACAATGTTCCAGGTTCACCATGGATCATTATCCTGGAACATATCATACTTGGCGAAATCATGGTAAGGCATTCATGTGTGTCATGTTCATGATGTCACAACAATGAAAATAATAACATTTTCCCCTTTACATATCAACACCTCTTCACAACTCAGTAACTTGACCCACCCTAATGAATGACAGTAAGAACTTCAGTAAGAAGCCATGTGAACTTCATATGTGAAGAAGCTAACCAATCATAAAAGAGCTCATTCACATAAAGAAGTCTTACAGGTACAGTATCGAAAACCCCTGTTTAATTCTTAAGGTAACGAGAGGGTAGAAAATAGGGGTGTGACGATTCGCTCCGACAACGATTCGATAACGATTCTTTACCTAACGATTACGATGCATTGTGAAATCTGAAATTTTGTCACGATTCAATCTGATCCTATTAGAATTTGATTATTTTGGAACGAATCACAATTATTTTTTAAAAATATGCTGAAAAAGATTCTGAAAAAGATTCTGAAAAAGATTTACTGAGCATTCATAATTTAGACAGCACAAAAATGTATGCATCAGCCTTGAGCACTAGAGTCACAGATATATTTAGGACCAATGAGGTTTGGCTGTGTGGCTGCATATATTAACAAAAAATGCATTACATGATATGGCACAATAGATATTATGAATATGTTACATATAGACATACTGTAATGTGGTACATATACTAGATATGTTACATGCATAATAGATATCTGGAAGTAATAAATAATAACATAATGTCTGATGCAACGTAATGGCTTAATGCAAACACACACAAACAGACGGTAAACCATTAAACAAGCATAATAGATTTGCATATCATGTAACGTTAAGATTTTGCACCAGTAATTAAAGATAAACTGTCATGTGCAGGCAGGTAAGTTCCATTTTAAAATCGAGCAGGGTCATCAATTAAAAAAAAACTGTCTGTTAGTAGCGTGTAGTATGTGGCTAGCGTCTAGTATGTGGGAACTCGGCAGTATTTATCCATCCATCCATCCATTTTATCTTACGTATAGGTTCGCAGGGTGGACTCGGCAGCATTAACTTTCTTTATTTAAAAGTCTGCTTTCTTTCCCTTCAATCTCGCATCCTCCGCTCCTGTTCCAAGTAGGTTTATGTAATATGAGATGTCACATTGGGTATTAATATAGTATTGATAATCGATTTTTAAATTCCATAATCAATGCATCGAGATTTCTTTGAAAGATCGATGCACCTGATGCATTGATGCATTTTCACACCCCTAATAGAAAATGATATTGTAATTGCCCCTTCAAAATAGATATCAAAACAGAGATGCTTTTCTAAACATGGGTATGACACTCTTTTTTGCATTTTGCTCTTTGAGAAATATTGATATTTACCTCAACTGACGTGTTCTGGCCAACTTGGGAAAAGACAGATGGTGACCTTTAGGCACATAAAGAGGTAGGTCTGCATTAGCGAATGTGCATCATATTCTCTAACCACCTTAGTACAGTAGTGCTTGTTTCTGGTTCATTTTGCCCTGTAACACACTGTTCTAGATTAGCACCACTAGTTACGGTGCCAGGGCCATAGTCAATCACTCTTACCTGTTAACAAATGGTTCTAGGCAGTGGGTAAATTCAAACTGTCCTGTCGATTACTCTTCATAATGTAATGCAGCTGTAGGCAGACGTTTCCCAGATGTGATTGCCTTATGGAATTTCTTAGCAATTAGACCCAAATGAAATAATTAAATTGACTAATGAAGCTTAAACTATAGAGGAAAAGTGTCTGTTGGGCTTTATGCTCTGGGATTCGCTGCTTGCAAGTTGTTGTTGTTGTTTGTTTGTTTTTTTCCTCACCTTAACAATTTAGCTGCCTTCATCGATTTAGTGCCTCAAAAGAATTATTATTATTTTATTTTTTAATATTATTTAAATTTGCATTTATATATGTATTTTATTTTTATCAAAAGTAGAGGGAAAAGAACACTTTTTCTTTCTGTCTCAGTAATTTGTTTCCAAAAATGATATTGATGGACGCCATTATGAACTGTCCGTATTGGAAGAACTGTGCAAAGATTCTTAATGAAATGTAACAGAAAGCAGATTTGGGAACACATGAGGGTGAGTGAAAAAAAGGGCACAGTTTTCATTTGTGGGTGAACTATTAAGGTGTGGTCCAATAGATGTGTTTTTTCCAGACCTTGTTCCCCAAGTCTGCGTACTTCCACTGTACTTTTGTTTGTTGACTTGGTGATGTCTAGTTATCACAGTCAGTGTTCTTCCTGCCTGCACCCTCCAAGATCATCTAAAGGCCTGGATGTTTCTTTTATGGAAGCTTCTTCATATGTCATTCCTTTTGTTCCATCACCCTCTGAGGTGATCGCACACTGTTTCTCCTCCGTGGATCAATTCCTGGACTGAGGAAATCCTCCCTGCACGTGCCATGCTCTGTTACAGGACTCTTTGGCAGGATGAAATATCAGCAATCCACTTTGTGTTTCAAGGAACTGCATAGTTAATACCAGAATGGAAAATTGGATTGACTATTAATGAGAATAGAATAATTGATTATTCCTTTTTCTTGCTTTTATGATGTGTTGCACCATTGAGAGAAAATCAAAGGTTGTGGTGATGAGATTGCTTAATTATTTCTGCTCTTTGTTCAAATAATTACAAATTACTGCATTGCAATAGTGGCCCAACCTGGTGTCTTTTGTGTGTGGCTCACTCTTATTGATATTGCATGAGGGTTTTAATTGATTCTGGATAGATATTTTCTAGTTTGTGACAATTTTTTGGGCCATGTTTGGCATTTTTATCCAGATCTGTTGTTCGGATTGTTTTAAATTGCCCCATAATAAAAGGAACAATTACAGCCCTTTATTTCATTTTTCTAGTTATCTACCCATTTTGTACCTTCCTCTCATCTTCCTCTCCCTAGCATGGGAAGAGTAGACAAAAAGGTCCTATCCCCGACAGCCTGCTGTAGCTGGTGGACAGTGTAGTTTTCATGGAGCACCGTTTGGGGCCTCCCAGACCCACCTGGAGCACCTGCTACAATCCCAGAGTAACATCCCACTACCAGGCCTGTCAAAGATTGTCCGCTCTGGTGGGACTGCAGCGGGGGTCGCACATTAATAATACTTCCAGATGTCTGGGACCGTACTGTCTGGCTTGAGCGTTCTTGGGACTTCAGGGGGTGTGGATGGGATGGATCTGTGGCTTGGCTGGCTTTTGCACTTTGGTTTCTCAGCACGTTTTCCCTATCTCATAGCTGGGGCCCAGCCGCCACAGCATGATGAATTTTGTGGTGAGCGTAATAGATTGCCTTGTGTTATCACTGTCGGATGGTCGGTCAGGCCGAGGAGATCTGGTAAGCAGGCGGAGCTGGAAAAACTGGGAGCTTCCACAACAGCATAATAACTCCCACAAGAGGGCAGGGTTAGCGGAGATAAATTGGAATGATCTCCTGGAATGTTGCTCTTACTAGCTGGACAGGTGTTTACCTTGACAGCTTGTCTGCCTTAGTGGCAATGTCTTTAACCAGGGGAAATTAAGAAGGCATGCCAGAGTCAAGGGAGATTTGGATACAAAGCTTCTGCCAGTTTTGCAGAGCATGTCTGAATTGGGATCAGTAAAGAACACTCAGCACGTTAAAACAAATCCATCTTAAAACAAGGACAGATGGGCAGTGCTTGAAGCGACCAATGCCATCTTTGGTTGGAAAACTAGACCAAAACAACACCGCTTTCATCAAACATTGCTCTTGTTGAGACTAACCTGGTCTGACTCAGACATTAGACAAAAGCACCATCCTATCTTCAACTCATTAGGCATTTATGGATAATTATACTGTCACTATCTAGATGTCCCCTTTATTTCTAGAGCTAGCTTGTTATCTTCTCAGTGTGTCATCCTTGACTGTTTTGAGTCTATAAAGCTGTCATTTCCAGGCTTTTTAGATGTCTCCTGTCTGACAGATTGTTGTGGGTCAAGGTGCAGGCCCTGAGCTGTGTATGTTATCTATGGAACTGTAAAAGTTTGTGTGAGGCATAATGGTGCACAGAGGATGACATCACTCCATTGGCTTTAAATTGCTTTTAAAGGGAACCTTTAGGCCCTCTTTGATTGTAGAATTTTACTACCAGATGCAAAAATGTGTACAAGTGGTTCCTATTAACGAAATTGAGGCTATGTTGGAATAGAATACTAGTTAAGTGGTACACTCAGTGTACAGTGTGGGATTTGGATCTGTTTGGATTGTGTGTGTTCAATTTACTGTATTCTGCAGAAATGGTAAGAGTAGTAGTTTGCTAATGTAAATATAGCCTAATACTTGATTTCCTTCTGTTATTATTATTATTGGTAATTTACAAATGTTAGTATGCATTGTTCTGATTCTCACGTGTAAGAGATGGTACATGTGTCTGTTTTGTCCACACGTATGGTGTTTTCCCGAATGAGTGATGGAACGAGCAGATGGACAGTATATGAGGTGTCATCGTTTATCATTGTTGAAGTGACAGATGCGTGCTCAGTTAGGATTTATGAATAGCAACTTGCTTCTATATTATCTCCATCTACCTGAGATGTTTTCTCAGCTTTCAGTAAAGCCAAACATCACACAAGCATGTCCACCAGATTATCAACCGCTGATTTATTTGATGTGGAATACTGGGTCATGTTCATACTGTTGAATAATAATAGACAAATAATGACAGGTACACAAGAGGATGTTATGTAATATGTAAGCTTTAATAAGGAACAGTGTGTATGCTTTTCAGAAGACCAGTTAAACTATCTTTATTTGGTTTTGGGTCTAAAACAGAGGTTCTCAATTCAGGAACCCGATTTTACATCAAGTGGTTACCCAACACAGTATACCAAAATAGTGCCCATCAATATGAAAGATTAGTAACATCACATTGGCTGTATAGGAACATTGCGGGTGGCTGTGGCTCAGGTGGTAGAGCGGGTTGTCCACTAATCGCAGGGTTAGTGGTTCAATTCCACATGACTCCACATGCCAAAGTGTCCTTGGGCAAGACACTGAACCCCAAGTTGCTCCCAATGGCAGGCTAGCACCTTGCATGGCAGCTCTGCTGTCATTGGTGTGTGTGAATGTGTGAATGAGACACAGTGTAAAGTGCTTTGTAGAACTGCTAAGGTTACAAGGTGCTATATAAGTGCAGACCATTTACCATTGACACATTTGGAAGTGCATAAACAACAGCAGATGTGTAATCTAACTCATAAAAAAAGAAGAAAAAACAAAACACTAGCCTAAATATTGTCTTGGTTATAGCCTTGTTACCAAATGACATAGAGTTTGATTAGATGCCCAACCTTCTCTTCTCTTCTTAAAGTTGATAAGCTTTTTTATTTTTCTATCGTAACTGCCATCATGCAGATTATATGTTTAGTTGCATTTTATTATTTGCATTTTGCACTGATTTTTCCTGCTGTCCACAACCCAATCAGAACAGAGCTGCAAGTTGAGAACCGCTGGTCTATAATAACTATCCTAACTATAACTTCACATTTAACCAATCTCAGGGCTTCTGACAGACATTCCGACTCTACAAATGAATTCCACTTCCACAAATTAATTGACTTTGGCCACAAAGTCAATGTTACTGAGTCCATACAAGGTCACCAGCAAGAAAAAAATGAGTTGGAGAGATTGGAAAGATGTGTGAAAATGGATTGACGTACACCATTACAGGATATGGTGGGCCATTTAGACTTGTTTGAATCAAATGTAAAATCATTCAAACCCCTACTATAACCTTTGTCCATCTTGCCCTTGGACATCTACTGGGATGCAAAGCTATGACTCACAGTAAAGAAAAAAAGAAGTGGTTATTTGGCTTATCAAGATTATTTTTCACCTTACCGTGCTGCTTTTGGGCTACTGCAATCTCAGGACCCTGGCCCTAATTGGCTGAAATATTGAGTCTATCGAGGTCAGACTGGGGTTCATCTTTTTTATCAAATTTCTCTTACTGTTTTTCCCTGAATGAAGACATGTGATTTGAAGAGGGCTAAGCGTATTCTCTTAAGGCTGCTAGCTTGGTTATTTCAGACCTACAACCTCACTAGCCTCATCTCTCTCTCTCTCTCTCTCTCTCTCTCTCTCTCTCTCATTCCAGTTGTGCAAATAAAATCTCCAGAAAGTCTGCTATAGGAGAAAAGGAACACTTCACCATTGATTGAGTGAATGAATGTGAACATCTTAGCTTGTCGGTAGTTTCCTCCCCCAATGCTCTGGGGTGGCCGGGTGCTATGAATCTGGTGTTATAGAGCAAATCCTGCTGGGAGCTCATTGGCTGAGCTCAGGAACAGTAACCCTGAGGTTGTGCGTTCTCCATGTCGAGAATCCCCTGGTCTGATTAGCAGAGGTGATGTGAAGACGGTGATGAGAAAGAGAGAAACAGAGAGTTGGAATCACAGGGGACAGGGAGCAATCATTAGGCATTTCACTCTCATGCTCTGGCTTCTACATCCTAAATCCTCCATATGATCACCCATGGCCATCATTAGGGCTGAAGGGAACTGCAGTGGTATGTGCAGTACAGTGAGTTTGGTTAGGTGGTCTGAGCTCATTTATAATTGTTTGTGTGCATTATTAATTCATTATCTCTGGCCTTATTTAAGCAATAAGGCACTCGAGGCAGTGCAATATTGTGAATATAGACACGGCTGAAAGACATTGGCAACCACTTCTGCTGTGGCTATATGTACAATTTTGCACAAGCCCAAGGCGCTTCGAAAGGAGCACTGAAGGGAGGGGTGTGTTTGTTTTGGCAGTTGAGTTCGAATATCAACAGTGTTTCTCAAGAATTGCTGAGTGCACCTTTAAATTGGTCATCTTTTTTTTTTTTTTTTTTTGGCATGAATTTAATTGAGTCTTAAAGCAAAAATCTAACAAGCTCATTTAATTTTTCAAGTGAGTTTAAACCATTTTCTTCAAGGTTGTCATGTGAAATCACTCATAAATCATATACATCATGTGTACATTGTTAGCTGTTGGTAAGAAATTCTCACTTTCCCGTTGGCTGTGTAAAAACTTGACTTCTCTTCTGCTAGATGCCATATAATCACGCCTAATTAGCCTTTTTATAACTCTCGCTAGCTTTACGTGACTGCATTGAAAGCCATCATACATGTCCTCAAAGCTCAGTGTTTGTGTTTCATTACAAATTAAGGATGAATAAGCTTTCATAGGCACTTCTGGGAAACTCAAGAAGTCTTTGGGGCAAATATACTGTTTTTATCTCTAAGTGTTCGCTTCATTCTGCTGTCTGATTTCATAATTTAATTTGGCTTTATATAATATATTATAAATATATTTATGTATGTGTGTGTGTGTGATATAGATTATTATTATTATTATTATTATTATTTATTTATTTTTAATTGTGGTTGTTCCATGTAAATAATCCTGCTATGTTTTTTTTTTCTTCACAGAAAAAACAAAGAACCAAGGAGCTCTCTGCCCTTTTCCACTCATACAACCCTTACGATGGCAAGGTAAGACAATGCTTTGTTTATCTATGTATATTTTTGGCATTGTATTTTCAAGAGAGTGAGAGAGGTGTCTTGACATGTGACTTATGTATTGGACTATATTATGAAAAAAATAAATAAATAAATAAAAGATTAACACTTAAAATAAAACAGAGAAAATGGACTAGAAATAACAGAGTTATGTTCGATAGGAACAGGAAGCTATGTTAGCCGCCAGCCCTGTTTTAATGACATTATTAAAGTATCAGCAGAGCCAAGCTCTTGTGGCTCACAGCACCCCATAAAAACCTCTGTCATTGCAGTTAGTGGCCCTCAGTCCTCTAGTCGCAGCTTTGGCACTGCATTAACTAATCAGAGCTTTACACTGTAATCAAGGCCAATTCAATTGCCTGTAAAAACAGTCAGAGAAGCGCTTTATTGCAATACTACACTAAATGAAAGAAAAAAGCAGCACATCTAAGAGAGAAGGAGAAAAACAATATTGAGAGAGGGTGAAAAGGTGGTGATGTTTTTAATGTTTGATGCTTTGTGATTCTGTAACTTTCTTTAAAGGAGCAATATGTAACATTGACATCAAGTGTTTAAAATGGGTACTGCAGTCCAAATTAAAAATATTGGAGAGAGTTGTCTCCCCCACCCCCTCCTCAAAGATCACGCGGGTTGCCAGGTTGAGGACATGCAACAGGAATGAGCAAACTGACAATGGCAAGTGACGAGCCTTATACTGTAAGGTGATCAGCTAATGTATACATTTGCAATGTTTTTAATATTTGCAAATTATAAACCAGCTCATATGGATTTTTTTATAACTCTGTGAATGTTAGCTAGATGTATTGCTGGCTTCCATGGCTTCAGCGTGTTGTGTTTGCCTGCTAACTTGTTTCAAATCTGGCAACCCGGGGTGCCGAAATACTATTGGGAAATGGGCAGTGGGCGGGATCACACAGGCCAAAACACAAACAGAAATTCCGGCCTGGAATAGAGATTTCAAAGTAGAATATACTGGCTGTAGCATTGTTTTCGGAGAAGCCAGTATTTCAACTTAGCATGTTTCCTAAATCTCTGATAACATATTATGATAATTGTATGCTTTAGTACAGTAAATATATTACATATTGCTCCTTTAAGATTGGTAGCACCCTGCCTGAATTGATATTGACCTTTTGTTTTGAAAAAGCTTAAGTGTATGTGGAGGTGATACAAAAGATGCTTTAGCTTGAATGCAGATTGCTCATGATAAATTGGCATGTTTTTAATCAAGACATCTTCCTCTGTCACTTGGAGCTTAAGGTCTGCTGAAAGGATTTTCCAATAGTGGGAGAAAAGAATAGTTGACACAAGAAAAGAACGTTTCAGTGTCAAAATTAGAGAATTAGAGTTAGCGTAGGAGTAGGAGTGACCCTTCCTGATCTCAAGTTCCTTCCTGAGATTCATGGTGTGTCACTCTCCTCAGCTTATAAAAATCCTGTTCTCTGCTGCCGTTGCATTGCCCAGGCACTTCTTGACATATTTTTGGGACATGAAGATATTGCCAAAAGCAAGACTGTCAAAGTGTTTTGCACTCAGAAACAAGATCTGTTACATTTGCTTTTGCATCTGTTTCCTCTCTTTCTCTCTCGCTCTTTGGCTATGAGTCTCTCTGACTGAGTCTAATTAAAAGAAAAAGAGCGAGATCACGATTATTCCATGTAGGTGCCACCAGTGCTGCCCGCACACCAACTGTTTCATCAGAAAACTGGTAGGAGAAGGAAACTAATTTAGCAATACTCTGCTACTCTGAAAATAGGTCAAAGGTTATACAGTCTTGCAGAGCTTCTAATTCTGAAAAAGCACATCCACATTAAAAAAAATTATCTGAATCTGATTTATTTCAGCTTCCTCTCATCCAAGACTGGTGATGTAATTCTTGTGTCAGGCATATTTTATTTATTTATTTATTTATTTATTTATTTATTTTTATTTTTTTAAATCCCAAGCATGACTGCTGTGTTCATTTTCCATTTCCCTTTTTGATTTGTAAGCACCTAATAAACTTTTTTTTTTAGAGCAAATAGTTTTCCTAAAAATTGATAGCAACATATGTGGACAGCAGGACTAAGTTGTGAAATTTTAAATAATACCAAGCTATGGAAAGCTATATATTTTTTTGTTTGTTTCCAGAAGTGTTGGTTATTCATGTTTCTGAGATGTTACAGACATTACATCAGAAATTAGCATAATTAATTCTGATTCAAAGTAATGGCCAGCATCATCAAATAACTGCCAATCATGTTAAAATAAAATGTTGCATTATAAAATTCTGAATCTATGTACTGATTATCATTGTTCCATGTCTGCCAAACGTGTTGAGTGGTCCAAACCTCATCTGCAGCATGAAACGGAACTTTTGGTCTGATTTTAGGAACGCACTTTGCTGCATAGAGAGCTACAGGATGCTCCCTTGCTTCCTATTTAGTGAATGACTCCAGTGTGATGTCTGTCTGCACTGATCTCTGAACAGTTTGAAATGCACCTTATTTTTATCCTAACTCCATATAAACCTCTGAAAGCAAAATGTTTCTGCTTTTGGATGAACCCATTAATTCTCAATGTGATAATGCACAGTAAATATGGTATTTTTCACAGTAAATTAGATAAAAATTTTAAAATGGTAAATCGGATGAAACTAGAGACTCTAATCTTTTGATTCAAACAGGTTTCAATGTAAAAACTTCATTAGGTTTATTTCCAGATGTAGTGTTATATTTTGCATAGGTGTATATACTAGAGTTGGGGTACTTGAGTTCATACCCCTTGATGTTGTAGATGTAGCCAGAGTTTGTTTCACCTTGTTGAGCAAACACACCTGCAGGGCGGCACACTCAGTCAACCAATACGCTTGAATGTTACTACAGAGACTGCTGTATAACAGCGATTACCAAGGTGGCTGGCACAACAAACACATAAAGAGAGGTATGTAGCCAATGTACTAGAAACTAAAGGCAGTTTCGCACAACACGGGACCTGACAGCTTGTAAAATCGCACACGGTGTTTGTGCACCCAAGATGGTGCTCGCATCACGGTTTTGTCCTGGTTAAGAACTTCATTAAGTCAAGTCACCCACATCATGTCTCTCAAAGTTTACTAAAACAACATATAAAAATTCAGAAAAATATTATTTATGTTGGGCTAGTAAGTCTTTTTAGGCATAATGTATCCACATATGTAGGCATCTGTTGTCTCTTGTGGTCCACACAGTGTTGTCAACTTAAACTGGTCCTTGATGAATTAACTGTAACTTTTTAAATAGTCAGGAAAAAAATTTTTTACTGCTAAAGCAGACTGCATCTCTTATAAACAGCAACTATTTATTGTTTGTCTATTTTAAAAGCATTGACGAGCTGCTTAAAATATGTTATTTTACAGTTTTTTCCACAATAAAATGCACAATGAAATATGAAGTTATTTTGGGCAGCAAAATGTTTTGTTTATAATTTAATTATAGATTGGGTGACCAGACATCCCGGTTTATTACACAGGACAGTCCCGGTTTTTGGTAGGGTCACTGATTTTTTTTCTTCTTAAATATCCTTATTGTCCATCTCGCTATTGAAAATAAATTTAGTTGCGTCACATGTTTATTTGACGATACAGTCATTCTAGTATTAAGCAAATCAGCTGAAATGTGTCTGGTTACCATGGCAATGACATCATGCACTTAGCGCTCACGCTCTATGTCATCCTGTCAGTCCTGTAACTTCTCAGCGAGTGCTAATTACTACTGTGTTGATTCATTATTTAAAAAAACTCATAGACAAAAAAGAAATCTCAGTATATATTATTTCTTTAGATAAAACTAAACTAAATTGAAAGGGCAAATTGAAAATGAAGTAGAAATAAAAAAAAATAAAAAAAATTGAAACAATAATAAATCTGGTTTTAATGACTAACAGCTTTCACTTTTAATCTATGTTTGAGTGGAGGGAGAAAAAGCAACATTCAACAGAACGCAATAAGGAAGTGTGTTGAAGGACAGTTTTGTCTTCATATACCTAAAGCATATACTTTTATTCTGAAACCACTTTGAAGTTTGTTCAGCAGGAAACTAATCATAAAATGTGTTTTTGTTACATTTATATTGACAATTGTGATTCATGAACAGCTTAATTTGGACTCGACCTGGACTCAGCCAATTATGGACTTGGTTTTGAATCCTACTCGGCCCCTTTTGGAATCAGACTCGACTCGGACTCGACTGTTTAAAGACTCAGACTTGACTCGGACTCGACTAAGGTGGACTCGAACCCAACACTAGTATATACAGTATACAGGGCTCCAGACTGCGAATAAAATAATTGATTGCGACAATAATTTAAAATCTAGTCGCCACTGGCGACAGTCGGGTTGTGTGTGTTCACATACGGTTCCGTCAGATATCATCTTGTGTGTTATTGAATGCATCTTTAGAGTGTGCACCACCAGTGTGTCTCCAGCCGCTTTTCACACATTCTGTTTCTGATGAGCTCGCTGCACCGCATGCAGATATAACGCGCTGTCCGTAATGGCTTCACTCCAGGTTTCTGTGAAGCACAAGGGAGCAGGGGTTGAAAAATCCTTGTTTGTATAGGTGAGGAAATGTAGTTCGTCTGTTTTGTTAGGAAGAGAGCGGAGATTCACTTGATGAATACTTGGCAGCGCTGTTTGAAAGCCGCACTGACGGAGTCTGACCAGCACGCCAAGTCGTTTACCTTGCCTGCGTCTCTTGAACAACACAGCTGTGCCTAAAATGTCCAGCAAAGCATCCAAATAGTCAAAAACCGGGAAAAGATTGTCTGGTATGTGCTGCCGAATGTTCAGCAGTTCGTCCGTGGTAAAACTGATTGGAAAAAGATTGCTAAACACAGGACAAACAAACAAAAACAACAAAAGAATTGGAGTGCTCCACACCGAGGCTGCCATCCGCGGCGCCATCTTTGATGTTTTCAAAGATGATATTTTCCCACAATCATCATTCCCCTTTGATGTTTTCCCACAATCCACAATCATTTGTACAGACAACAGTATGCAAGTACAAACACCGTGGGACCACGCAGCCATCATACCGCTCACGAAGGAGACGCATTCTGTCTCCTAGAGATGAATGTAATTTTGTGCGAAAAGTGCAAACCAATCCCAGAACAACAGCAAAGGACCTTGTGAAGATGCTGGAGGAAACAGGTAGACAAGTATCTATATCCACAGTAAAGCGAGTCCTATATCGACAAACCTGAAAGGCTGCTCAGCAAGGAAGAATCCACTGCACTAAAACCACCATAAAACAGCCACACAACAGTTTCCAAGTGCACATGCGAACAAAGATCTTACTTTTTGGAGAAATGTCCTCTGGTCTGATAAAACAAATATTGAACTGTTTGGCCATAATGACCACCATTATGTTTGGAGGAAAAAAGGGTGAGGCTTGCAAGCTGAAGAACACCATACCAACCGTGAAGCATGGGGGTGGCAGCATCATGTTGTCAGGGTGCTTTGCTGCCGGAGGGACTGATGCACTTCATAAAATAGTTGGCATCATGAAGCAGCAAAAATTATGTGGATATATTGAAGCAATATCTCAAGACATCAGCCAGGAAGTTAAAGCTTGGTTGCAAATGGGTCTTACAAATGGTCAATGACCCCAAGGATACCTCCAAAGTTGTGGCAAAATGGCTTAAGGACAACAAAGTCAAGATATTGGAGTGGCCGTCACTAAGCCCTGACCTCAATCCGATAGAAAATTTGTGGGCAGAAGTGAAAAAGCATCTGCGAGCAAGGAGGCCTACAAACCTGACTCAGTTACACCAGTTCTGTCTGGAGGAATGGTCCAAAATTCCAGCAACTTATTGTGAGAAGCTTTTGCAAGGCTACCCAAAACAACTGACCCAAGTTAAACAATTTAAAGACAATGCTACTGTGTAAGGGTTCAAAAGGAGGCGGCGGGAACCGGCTAAACAGTCAAAGTAATATTTAATGAAACAAAAAGACACAAAACACAAACACACACACGGCAGCTGCGTGTGGCTCTCTCTCTCTCTCTCTCTCTCTCTCTCTCTCTCTCTCTCGAACTGCCGCATCTGGCTCGGCCTTATCCCTCTCCTCAGCTGATTAGCCTGATTAGGGGCCTGCCGTGCGGACTCACAGCCCGGCCCAACCCTCCTCCTAGTCACAGCTACCAAATACTAACAAAGTGTATGCAAACTTCTGACGTCAACTGTATATATACAAATGATTATTTCCTAATAATCATAAGCTAAAATTAAAATTAGCTAAAATTGTCACTACCGGAACATATAATAATGTTTCAGTAGTGGCATGATTACTATAAGCAGTAAAAAAAAATATTATCTTCAATAATATTTGTCATACCTCAAACATAACATTTAAGATTAAAACCCCGAAAACAAACATTTTTGATTGATGCTCAAAATTATCTAATATTGTCACTATTGAAACATCTACATAGACATACAATATGATAAAGTTTCGATAATGACGTGATTATTTCAGTAGTAGCAAAATGTTGTTTTCAACTCTTAAGTTTAAGGAAACAGTCATAAGCAGTTATTATTATATATACAGTATATATTATTTTAGATGTAAACCCTTTTTTTTAAATTGCAGAGATTATGTGTTTTGGTAGTGACATTCTTAAAGTTACAAGCTGATTTTTCAGACTTTGGAGCACATTTACTTTAAAATTATGGGATCTGACTACTCACTATATGGCCATGATGGACAGGATGCAGTCTCACTTCCTGGTTGTATTTTTCTTGGAGATGTTGGATTTGTTTGTTTTGTTATTTTTTGTAGGATAAATTTGTGAACAAAGTGCTCAGAAAGTCATACAGCTAAGGTTTAATACTAATATTATGTTGTTTTTTTTTTATTTTATTTTTTTTTTTTTTTACTGAAACCACTTTATTTTAAACTGTTTTTCATGTGTATGGAAAACAAGCTGTGTGACCAAGAAGTCCTTAACTTCAATGATAATAACAAAATAGTGTTTGTCCTTCCAAATATGGATGAAAGAAACAATTGTTTTGCCTTTAATAATTAATCACTGCATTTTATTTATCATAAAACATTTGTATTTTTAATATTTTCAGCATAAAGCATTTTTTTTTTTTTTTTGTATTTTATTTATTTATTTATTTATTTATTTATTTTTAAGATTATGCAAAATATTTTAGGGAATATTACACAACCTTTCAAACGAAATGTCACTACCGAAACAGTGAAGTCACTACTGAAACACCTGGTGTTATTTCATAAATAAAGGACAATTGAGTTATTAGGTGAGCCTTAATGGCTGGGCCGAGCGGCATCTGGGCAGAGCGAGGCCGAGAAGATAAGTGGTGAATGAGTTTCCCGTGTGCCACACTGGTCTCGCGTTCCAGTGAGGGGTGGTGGGAGTATTTAAAGAGAGGAGCAGCAGCAGATGAGGAGAGAGAGACACATGAAGGTGTGTGTGTTTGCCGTGTCTGTGGTGAAGCAGCACGTGAAGTTGTTTTATGTTATGTTTAAGAAATAAATGTATATGTGTTTGTCAAGCCGGTCCCAGCTTCCTCCTTTCCCATGCATTCCTTGAATCGTTACAACTGTATATTTAGTTTCATGAATCATTAACTCTCAAATCAGTATCATGAAGTGTATGTATTTTACAGAAAAAATTTGCATTTAGATTTTTAGTATACTTTGAAATTTGTTGAAAATGTCATTTTTTTATTATTATTATTATTTGGCTATAAAGATCTTTTAGAAAAAAATCATAAAAATAATGTTTAGTGAATGGAAACAAATTATTAATAGATAAATACAATCCTTTTTATTTTGGTGTATTTCTGTTTCGGTAATGACATATTTTGGGAAAAGAAAAACATTACGAAAAATTCTGAAAATATAATATGAAAAGTGACTGTTCTTTTACTAGATTTGTACCTAAGATATGGGACAATATATATGTGGTCAAAGTTTTGGGGAATTTTTTTTTTTTTTTTTTTTCTTTTTCAGATGTTTCCACCTTTGAGTTTGCACTAATTCGGTAGAGCAGTGCTTTTATTTTTTATTTTTTTATTTTATTTTATTGGCTAAAAAGCCATGTAATAAATGTGTGTGTAATTGCAGGTCAACTTTGATCAATTTCAACACGATGACATCGGTGTTTGCTTTTACTAAATGCGCAGCCTTTTTTATAATTTCCTTGTGCATTTAGCCTCTCTGCACATGACGTCTGTGATTCTTTGATTGAAATTTGCATGTAATAAAGCCAATTGGCCTCAAATCTGACTAATCTCCATAATATAAACCCCGCCCCCAGCTCCCTGTGGTCAGCCGTTACCATAGTAATTAAACAGCCTGGCGGTGTTTGCCCATTATTGGCTGCATGTTTCTAAGGCATGCCTAGAGGAGACCATGTTATAAGCACAATTCCCATATCAAACATGTCTCTTTATTAGTCACCACCAATAAAAAATGCACTGTAAAATAAACAAATAACTATTATGCAGTTGTATTATGCAGCATTAGAATCATCCTAAATGGTTAATATGGAGATTATTCACTGGCATTTCCATTCAAAGCCACTTATATAAGCAGTGTTGACATATTGTGCTGCAGTGGCCAGCTAGATTTGTGTAACATCTGTCAGCGAACAATTAAAAGACAATAAAGCACAACGCTCCACACAGGCAGCAACTTTGCACACCACACAAATGGCACTCCGCATGTGAAAGAGGCTTGACTTTGCTTAAGTTTGAGGTTGGCATGCTGCTATGCTAATGAGGTAATACTGTAATAAGCATAAAAATACTTAACATAAATATTCAGTAAAATAGTCCATTTTTAATTACATTTAACCATTTTATAGATGTTTCTTTATTTCAGCATTGTATTTGTATTTATTTATTTAACTGAGCTTTTCACAGTGCATTCTGTACTTGCATTCTCTGCAAATTATGCATATTGCCTTGGAGTTTAGCCATAAAGGTGTCTTTAGAAAGAAAGCACCATAATATTACTTTTTGGAACAGCCTTCATGTTGGGAGCACACCTATAATGCCTCAAAATGCTGTTTAGGTAGGCATCTCACTTGATTTTGGAACAGATCTTAGAATTCCTTCTTGTCCTGGGCAGGATGTTTCTATTCTCTCTTTCGCTCCCTCTCAATCACTCTCTCTTTACAAAACACACACTTTTGCTCTTTTACAGTCTCTAGCTGGCACTTTGCCTTTTCACAGACACATTCATTGAATGTGTTCTACACTAACGGGCGCTCAGTCAAGATCTTTAAAGCCCTGGCTCCTCATTGCCAGCTGGCTGTGTGCTTGTGGCTCCCCAATGCCAAAACACTGCAGATGCTCCCATTTACCTATTTGTGATGTGTCAGTAGGGAGAGAGTCTAAATAAGGAGATGTGTACTGACCAATTGTGTGTGTACTCCACTATGACTGTTTGGCAGGGCTTTAACTCCCTATTCAGACCAGCCTGTTCAGCTGCCTTCGGCCACCACACACACACACACACACATACACAGAGAGAGAGAAAAGCATCCACTGGGTTTTGGCACCGTACCTACAAAACACACACAATGATTCACTTATGTGCATGTACAGTGGCCATAAAAAATATTTGGACACTTTTGGGCCATTAAGACTCACCTAAAATGTATAAATGTCATTGCATTATATACAAACTATCAAGTCAGTTCACCTCAAGGTGTAGTTCATCACATTAACTAAAGAAATGTTCTGCTTATTTTTCACACCCAGAAAATAAACATAAAAATGTAGCTCGGATTTGATCCAATCGTACTGGAGATGAGTTGGAATGCAAGTTGTAAACTGAATCCATCTAAATAATATCCAGATACCATCTGAAACATGCGTTAATGGCTTGACTAAATGCCATAAGCACAGGTATGTTGTATATTCATTTTTTATTTTTATGTTTTTATTTATTTATTTTTTTACCCTTTTTGTTTATTTGTGATAAAGCCTATTTATAATGATTTGTGTTTGATAAAGTAAGGATTATTCTACTTGGTAACTCACCCTCTTCTGTTCAACACTTGATTTAATGCATTTCACACTGTGCCAATATTTTTATTTTATTTTTATTATTTTCTCTCCAGTCCCTCCCCCTATGTAATTTTCTTACTCGATTTGCAGAAAAGCTGCACTAGGTAAATAAGCTCTGTAATTAAAAGGGTGAAGTGTGTGGGCATTATGGATAAGCAGGCGACTACTGATTATTTCCATACAGTACTGTCACATGAATCTCTAGAGGTGCTGCAAACTGACTATATATCTATTGCATCTTGTACATATACACAATAATCAAGCAAGCGTCCCTTGGGAATTACCTTTTCAGATGCTCAAAAGCCACTTGGAGTGTTTATTAGATATGAGATTATTTACACATCTCTTGACTGATGTGTTAGCCTTAAAAACTTTGGTTTTATTAACCAACCTAATAGAATGAATAATTATAATAATTATATTTATTTATCACACATTATACATTTGCACATATACAGTGAAATTCTTTTTTTTTTCACATATCCCAGCTAAGCTGGGGTCAGAGTGCAGGGTCAGCCATGATACGGCACCCCTGGAGCAGATAGGGTCAAGGGCCTTGCTCAAGGGCCCAACAGTGGCATCTTGGCGGTGCTAGGGCTTGAACCCCTGACCTTCTGATCAGTAACCCAGAGCCTTAACCGCTGAGCCACCACTGCCCCTAATGCTACTATAACTACGTTTTGCTGCAGTGTCCTGATGAAATGAACACTAGAGGTGCTACAACAACTGTGCATTTTATTCTCTTTCACAAGAATCAAGAGTGCAGCTGCTGTTTATGACTCTATAAACACTTATTTTTCACTCTTTTACTCACACCCTGCTATATTATGATATCAAAACACTTTTACTCTATTGCATCATTTGAAAAATTATACATTTTAATGCTTGTATTACCGACCCACCTACTGCACATTTACACACTTATTCCAACATGATTAGCTTCCATGTTAGCTCACCTGATATTCTATTGGACTTTGGACTCAGAGACCAAGCCTCAAGCCCAGCCAAGGATGCTCAGAGTAAAAGTGAAGCTGAAGTGCCATAGAAGCGACACAAAATGCAGTGGTTGCTTCAGTAGATGTACTTTTTATGTCAAATTGAAAACACTATTTGTTAGGTTTAGGGTAAGTGTGTCTGTTTTGTTCACCTCTCATTTGCTTCTAGAACACTATTGGTTAGGTCTAGACTAAAGTATTAGGTTAGGGTGGAACGTTTTACTCATTAAAACCTCCATCTAATAGTCACCTTAAAAACCTCGTCTGATTACGACACCATTTCACTCGCTTTTGGCGCCCCCCGCTGGACAGTTCTCTTGGAAACCGCAGCCAACCGTGTAATAACCATGTTGTTTTGGTTTGCAAAAATGTTGCCATTGTCACACAGATTTCATGAGATCAGGATGTCCAAAACCTAGTGAGCTGCATTGAGGTCTAAGATGGTATTATTACTCGCATGGAACCTCATAAGTGACTGCAATACTGTAGTGGGTAAAACAGTCAGCTTTAAGTTAGCTGGAAATATATTATACATAATGTATCATACGGAGTGCCCCTATAATGCCTTATGTTGTCAACATATGCAGCTCTCTAGGCTTTTGCCACAGAGTTTATTTTTTACAAATGAATAAACTGTTGTTTGATATCCACAAACAAACAATTAAGACACCAGTTTAAACAGTTTGCCTATTGCTGAAAAGGCACACCTTAAGTTTTAATGAAAGAGTAGAATAAATTAGCAAACTGTCAATCCAAATGAGAGCAGAAAACACTTCAGAATGTCTGCTCAGTCTTATTTCTCTAGTACAACATCAGCCCAAGTCCACTCACTAACTTTTAGATGCAAATTGCACACAAAACCAAAAACACTTTCTCAAACTAGTAAGTGCTAATCTGGTTTGATGGCTTTCGCAGTTAAGGACACACAAGGGTTCTTAATATGTTTACTTGGAAATAAAAGATGCTAATCATTGCATTTGCCAAAGTTTGCCAGGTTAGAGATATCAAACTGATATTCAGGAGCTTGTTTTCGGTATATCAAACCAATGTCATACCAATTATTTATGTATCCCTCTTTTTATCCCTCTTATTTATGTGTCCCTCTTTGATTGTATAATTGTGTATTCTCGGATTGGCCCACCCCTTAATGGCATGTAGGAACAATATGATCTTAGATGATTGAATGCTTTACTGTACCATTCTTCCTGTCATGTTGGGTGGTTTTTGGCCAGTTTAAGTTGCAATAGTCACAAGGTCATCCAGTCGAAGGCCTGGCTATGTGAGGCTACATTTTGCAAACTTCAGTATCCATCACCAAACAAAAGAGATCAGGATAAATTTGTTCTTGTGAGGGATTAGAAAAGTCAGTCACAATGTTTCAAAAGAAGGGTTGGATGGACAGACGGATGGATGGATGGATGGACGGATGGATAAATAGATGGCGAGAGGTAGCAATTATCACTTTTTCGGAGGGTGTAGGCCCAGGGTGCTCAAGAGCTCGGGCCAGCCATGTTTGGCAGGAGCAGGGATAACTCATCTCGGCAATAACACAGACTTGTCCGCTGCCACACTGAATAAATTACTCTCTTAGCTATGCTAATATCCTGTGCTGTGAATAAAGTAATTACACTACCCTTGATTTGCTGAAAAAGCCATAATTACAGGCATTCAGAGGAGGAGGAGGGCGTTGGGGTAGACAGAAATGACCCTCCTTTTTGTTGGCAGAAACTGTAATGTTGTCTCTTTATGTATACCTCACTCACATACTAAATTTCCACAATCAGAGGTGTATGTGTGATTTCTGTGGCCTAATTTCTATTTTTATGTCTGTGTTCACATACTAAGAATGAATTGTGCACACTGAAAGTATTGTTTATTTGCACATACTCTGTGTTATTTTAGCAGACGCTTTGCTAAAACAATTATGCAAAGTAATGATGCAAACATGCCCTTAAAGCTGACATGTAATTTTTTCCGATGTTAAAATACTTTCTTCTTTTACATCTTAATATTTAGAGATAATTACTAGTAAGTCATTAGTTGGTTGATTTTCCTGAAAAGTGTGAAAACTATGTTGTTGTCCAAGATTGCTCAGTTTAAACAGCCCGTCAAGCTTTACATCAACCAAAGGCACAAGTTTGGGGTGGGACTATGTTTTTTGACTTATGGCAGACAGAGGGTGTACTCGGAAATCTTTTTTTTTTTATTTTTTTTTTTTTTTACACACTATAAAATGATTCTATACAAACCTTATTTGCATACAAATAAATTGTTTTTGTGCTGGAAAGAATGACAATGACTTAAAAGGATTGTTCATCCCAAAATGAAAATTGTCATCATATGCTTGTAGCCTTTTTTTTTTTTTCCATCTTCTCTTCTGTAGAACACAAAAGGAGATGTTAGGCAGAATAACAGCCTCAGTCAACATTAATTTTCATTATATGGGGAATAAAAAAACAAAAACAAAAAAACAGTGACAGTCAGTGTTGGATAAATGATAAAATAAGTAACACTTTACAATAAGGTCCCATTCATTAACATTAGTTAATGCATTAGGTATCATGAACTAACAATGAACAATGCATTTTTTAATCTTTGTTATTTCTATTTAATAAAAATGTATTGTTCATTGTTAGTTCATGATAGTCCATATTACTATCTAACTAATGTTAACATAAAAATGTATTCCTACATGTTGAAATTATCATTAACCAAGATTAATAAATGCTGTAAAAATGTTAATTGTTAGTTCATGTAAACTAATGTTGTTAACTAACGTTAACAAATGGAACCTTACCATAAATGTTTATTTTTGGGTGAACTATCCCTTTACTTTAAATACTCCTGACGCAACACTATTCTAATGCATTTAGGCCATGCTTAAGGTCAATTCTGGATGGTTCGTAAATAAGACACACGGTTTTGCGCTGAAATAATACACACTAAAGTGGTGCAACTTTTTAGTGAATTCGCTCCTGATTGTGTGTGTGACAGAGTGAGGGATTCTTTGTCTGTTTTAGGGTGGGTGTATGTAAAGAGCAGCCTGGGTAAACAGTATCCCCTCTCATTCACCCTCTCCAAGTTCTGTGATCTTTTCTCTTCTGCCCGGTCACGGAAAGCAGATACATTTCTGTGTGATCTTTAAAAAAGATGTGCCACTCTAGTGTGCGTGTGTGTTTGTGTGTGTTTTATGTATACATGTGTCTATGAGCGTAGAAGTAGCATGGCACATGTGTGTGTGTTTCCGGCTTGTGGCAGGCTGGACGCAGGGCGGAGAGAATGGGCACTGAAGGGGTGCTGATATTGTGTACAGATGCATTATAAATGCAGGAGCCCACTGTTTCCAGCCCCAGCGTTTCGGGGTAATGATTTATGTGATCTATCTGCGGCCAGATGGCAGACAACAAGCCCCATCAATCAAAGTGAAAAGCCTATTGAGCAACCCTTACAATGCTTTGTGTAAGGCAGAGGGTCTGCCCAATCCCCCCGCAGACAGATGCACCACACGCCCGGGACACACCACCTCGCCGGGGCGGGAGTCTGGAGCCGGCCGAGCAGGATAAGCCGGGATCCGTCTTTGTACTGCACTGCAGAACACAATAAAGAGAAGATAAGCTAAGCAAAAGGCCTGTTCTTATTCAGGCTAAACGACACACACACACACACACACACGTCTGGTGTCACTGAAGTCTCGTTCTCAACTTGCTTGGCACAGCAATAGTGCCAGCACACAGTTTGCTCACACTTTCAAACACGCCTGGTTGCCTACTGCCCTGGGTGAGAAAGATAGAGAGAGAAGGAAAAATATGATAAAAATCAAGAGCTTGAGATACATTTATGAATAAACTAAGGCTGTTGGTTTAACCTGTGGATTGTGTGATTAATTATATAAAAAAGAACAGGTTTACACCCCCTGACTTTTACATTTCTTAATAAAGAATTTTCCTACAAATGGAGCAATTCAAGCTTGAAGTACCACCTTAATGTTTTAGCACATTTTGTAGCAAGAGGCAGTCAGCGCAACTCTGTACAGGCAACGAACCACACTTACTGAGAGCAAGCAGTGTAAAATGAGTAAAAGAGTCTAACACAGCAGGCTGCATTCTTGCGTTGAAGGACAGCTGGATGGCGCTGTACTACAAATGCAGGTGTCTCGAGATGTGTTTTTCAATGTTTCAAACTGCATTTAACATGACACAGTGTCCTGAAAATGCAGCATTTATGCACAAGACACTGTTAACCAGTGAAGTGTGATGCAACTACAGTGAGATGCTCCAAAAGCACCCATCTGACGAAAATGTACGTAGACGAACGATTATGCGCTCACTGAGCACTTTATTAGGAACACTTGTGCACCTACTTATTCATGCGATTATCTAATCAGCCAATCGTGTGGCTGCAGTGCATAAAATCAGGCAGATACGGGTCAGGAGCTTCAGTTAATGTTCACATCAACCATCAGAATGGGGAAAAAATGTGATCTCAGTAATTTCAATCGTGGCGTGATTGTTGGTCTCTAGAGTTGACTCAGAATGGTGCCAAAAACAAAAAACATCCAGTGATCGGCAGTTCTGCGGACAGAAATGCCTTGTTGATGAAAGAAGTCAAAGGAGAATGGCCAGACTGGTTTGAGCTGACAGAAAGGCTACGGTAACTCAGATAACCCCTCTGTACAATTGTAAAACAGAAGATCACGTCGGGTTTCATTTCTGTCAGCCAAAGCTGCGGCTGCAGTGGGCACAGGCTCACCAAAACTGGACAGTTGAAGACTGGATAAACCTAGCTTGGTCTGATGAATCTCAATTTTTGCTGAGGTACACAGATGGTAGGGTCAGAATATGGCACCAGGGTAGCATGAATCCATGGACCCAACCTGCCTTGTGTCAACAGTCCAGGCTGGTGACGGTGGTGTAATGGTGTGGGGAATGTTGATTGACTACCCTAAAATAAACCCAATATGTTACAATGATATGGGTGATTTCAAGAGCTGATGCCTATAAAAGCTTACACAACATATGTATAATAAAACATGATTTTAAATTAGCAAATGTGTACACAAAATTGCTGCAAACAAATTAATATTAATTTTACATAATATGTACTTAAATTTTACTCAAAATATTGTAAAGCAGGAAAATGTGTAAGGTGCCGCTTTGGTTTTTGATATTGAGCTCTTTTACATGCACATCAGAATGCTGATAAATACCAAAAACATCTTATTCAAAAAACCCAACAATGCAATAAATCCATGTTTACCTGAGACTTGAAATCATCTGATTATTTTTTGCTTTTGACGTCAAAGCATAAACAGGCATGCATGCAACATTTGCACACATTGAATAAGCTGGTAAGAATGGTGCTATAGGTGTTTACATGCAACAAGAAATTATGGTTAGGTTAAGGTTTGGGTTAGTGGAAAAATAGCTATAACATTGTTTAATTTTCTCTATGGGAGTAAAAGGTGTACTTTTTTTTTTTTTTTTTTTTTTTTTTCGAGCCAACTTGTAACAATTTTGCCATCTCTTCACAATAACTGTTCTGTTCTCTGCAGACATTACTATTTCTGAGAGTATGCAAACTCGCCTATAATACACACTTGATTTGCTGCACTACTGTGATTAGTTTGCAGTTTGATTTGGACACCTGCTGATTTCTACAGGCCTCTGAACCATCAGTAAGCTCAAATAAGTTAGTCGTCCCTGTCCGTTTAGCAGAAAAACCTTGATTTAGGTTCACGTTGTAGTCTGTGGGGAGGTTTGCATATTAATTAAACCCCACATGGGAACAGCTGGCTTTATTTCATTTTGATGAATTTTTAAATGGAAAGGTAATCTGTCTTTTCAAATCAGAACCTTTAAATGTTGAATTAATTAATTTTGTAGTTAATTAGTGCAATATTTAATGGCCTATTCTGTTTACGTGAGTGATTGAATAAGGCTGTATTAATCATGGTTTGTGTTAATGTTTTTATGCAACTAATTTTTCTCTCAAGGTGAAGTCGGAAATATGTTCAGACATAATTGATCAAGTCATTGCAGACATCAGAGTATGTCACAAAACAGGTTTTTATTTTCAGTTTTCAATTAAGAAACAACAATATTGTATGCTCTACACTTCTAATGTTAATTAACACTTTGCTAAAGTTTCAAATGTTTATTTATTTATTTATTTTTTTACCTTCTTACCTTCTTATGATACTGAATGTTATATCCTGCTCTCTTTTTCCACTGTCAAATATTTCATATCGCTCCTCAATAATTTCACTCAATTAGTGCATGGACTCGTTGTTGACATTAATTACTCTTATATGAGCGTAGTCTATTTTTGTGTTTTCCCACGATTACAAAAGGCAAACCTTTGTGTGTGACTTCTGTGGCATTTCCGTTATGTTTGAATGTTCTACAACCCCAATTCCGAAAAAGTTGGGACAGTATGAAAAAATGCTAATAAAAACTAAAAGGAGTGATTTGTAAATTATATTCACCCTTTGCTATATTGAAAGCACTACAACTACAAATTATATATATGATGTTTTCCTTGTGAATTTCATTGTTTTTTGTTTTTGTTTTTTTATTGTACAGTAATTTCAAATCAGATGATTGCAACACACTCCAAAAAAGTCAGGACAGTAGTTAAGACTAATAACAATTTGACGAGTTAAAATAACAAGGCGATGTGAAACAGGAGATGTTAAACAGGTGAGGCAATCGTGTCATAGTATATAAGGAGCCTCTAAAAACAGCCTAGTCCTTCAAGAGCAAGCATCATTCGAGACTTGTCAATTTGCCAACAGATGCTTCAGCAAATAATCCAGCACTTTGAGAACAATGTTCTCCAAAGACAAATTGGAAGGATTTTGGGCATTTCACCCTCTACAATGTACAATATTTAAAAGATACAAGGAATCTGGTCAAATCTCAGTACGTAAAGGGCAAGACGAAAACCACTTTTGAATGTGTGTGATCTCTGATCCCTCAGATGTCTTAAAAAACGTCATTCATCTGTAATCGATATCATGAACATGAGCTTGGGATAACTTTAGTAAACCTTTGTTAGTAAACACCATTCGCCACTGCATCCACAGATGCAAGTTAAGACTTTAATATGCAAAGAAGAAGCCATACATCAACACTGTCCAGAAGCGCTGTCAACTTCTCTGGGCTCGGTCTCATCTTAGATGCAAAGAAGAACAGTGAAACCATGTTTTTTGTTCCGATGAGTCCACATTTCAAATAGTTTTTGAGAAACACAGCCATTGTGTTCTCCAGGCCAAAGAGGAAAAGGACCATCCAAGCTGTTATCAGCGTCAGGTCTAAAAGCCAGTGTCTGTATGGGCCAGGGGTGTGTCAGTTCCCATGGCATGGGTAACGCACATCTGTGAGGGCACCATGAATGCAGACAGATATGTACAATTTTGGAGCAGCGTATACTGCCATCCAGCACCGTCTTTTCCAGGGACGTCCCAGCATTTTCAGCAGGACAACTTCAAACCATATACTGGCGAATAAGCAGAGAGTGCGAGTACTAGATTGGCCTGCCTGCAGTCCTGACCATCTCCAATTGAGAATGTGTGGTGCATTATGAAGCGCACAATATGGCAATGAAGACCCTGTACAATTGTGCAGCTGAAGACCTGCATAATGGATGAATGGGGAAAAATTCCACTTTATAAACTTAACAAACTTGTGTCTTTGGGGCCTAACTGCTTAATAAGTGTTATTAGAAGAAAGGGTGATGTTTCACAGTGGTAAACACTCAACTGTCCCAATGTTTTTTGGAGTGTTGCAATCATCTGATTTGAAATTACTGTACATAAAAATACAATGAAATTTACAAGGTAAAACATCATACAATGTTTAGTTGCAATGCTTTCAATATAGCAAAGGTATATTTTTATTAGCATTTTTCATACCGTCCATGCTCTGTTAATTAACACTTTTCAAGTGGAAAAAAGATGAGGCAGACCTGATAAGCCTGTTCATTCTCTTTACTGTAGATTAATGACAGGAATTCTGTTGTTCAACTGCAAACTAGCAGTGAAATATGTGCACAAGACCTAAAATGACGTTTCGGGCATATTGAGGTTACGCTACCGGTCGGAAAACAAAGATGTTATTGGAACTGAAATCCTGCTTTTGTTTGTCTGTAGGACATTTATCTTTCTGTGACTGTCTCTGAATACATGGAAAATCTTCCTTGTTATAGGATGATAGAAAGAAGGGAATGTGTTCTGAACTGTGTCTTTATCTATTCATCTTGAAAGATGTATTTAAGCCTTGAGAGAGTGGAACCTTTAAAAATATTGTTTCATTGTTAGAGAGCAAGAGATACCCTTTTGTATTTTTTTTCTTCTCACTATTACAACTGCTTGGCTTGCCAGTCTGATATGGAATTGGCAGACTTTATTCACATTTTGTGTGCTAATTTTAAAGAAAAATACACAAAATTCACAAACTGAGCAAATAATACTACACACTTATTGATAACTGTAAGAATTATTGAATTAGCCAAAGTGTGTAGAACTTTATGAATGACAGGTGAAATCTGTGGACATTCTGTAGTTTTTTGGCTTACTCTGAGTTTATTTAGGAGTCAGTGTTGTGCTGGGAGCCGGACGTTTGCTGGATTCCATCTCTAAGATAACGTTACTTAGTGTTGCAGTTTGTTGTCGCTGTTGAATAGCGGAAGAGAATCATTGAGGCAAGGCTCTCGGGAGCGTGCATAAACGTCACATCCTTTGGATTTTCCCGGCAAAACTGACCCGCTCCCTTCGCATGAAAATCAATCTACAGGCTTTAATAGGCGACCTAGGTCCGGGACCTTTTTAAGTTGCATTACAAGCCGTTCACACATTGGCCAAAAAAAAAGGCGAAAATTACATGAAAATTGAAACATACCGCACCTTTAATTTCCGGTTCACTGGCCTACAATTCACAGCAATCCATCTGTTTGCACTCCCGCAGTTAAAGAAGAATGTCAATTCTAAGACTTTAGTCATTGATCTTATAGTTAATACAAAAGCTTTGTGTTTAAACATTGGCCCCTAACACTTAACTTCATTTACTAATTTTAAATCTTGACTTGAATCTTGAATTTATTTGAAGGCGCAATTTACCATTTTTATTTTTCATTAAACCACATTATTATGACTTGAAGACATTACTATATTACAGCTTTTTCTGTTAAAGCTGATTTGAAATTATATGTGTTGTGAAAAGCGCTTTACGAATAAAAATGACTTGACATTTTACAATTGAATTCATCGATCAGTCCGAGATAGATTTATTATAAGGGCTTTTCTAAGGACGCGTCAGTGTACACATCCATCAGACGGAAACTTTTAGAGTGTATCACTTTGGTTGCATCTCGTCATAAACGTACCGTTTTTAGGTCGCTGTGTCAAGCTAAACGTAGTTTGAAACTTAGAAAATCACGTCTTGAGATCCCTGCATTTGGATTTGCACTCCATCAAGCTGTGTTTGCACCAAAGAGCACTAAAACACGGAGCACATATAATCTTGTGCTGTCTGCTGTCGGTGAGTGTGGTTTGTTCTCTGTAAAAGCTGCGCATTGCCTATACAGCTGGAGTTTTGCTTACTGCACCTTGGAGAAAACAGATGGTACTTCAAGCTTGAATTGCTCCGATAGTAGGAAATTATTGATTGCTTAATTTTTTTTTAACACGTTATTTTTTTTAAATATAATTAATAGCACTGAATTAACGCGTGCAATTGACAGCCATATAAAAAAACTGGTTGTCCCGCATCGGACCGCTCTAACAAAAAGTGCTGTGTTTTGATAGTGCCACAGTCTTACTCTATGTCCTGACCTGGTGTGACAGGTAAAAACAACTCTTCCTTGTACATCTGAGTTTTTGTCCAAACCAGCCACAACATTGAAATGGACATTCTGTCGATTCCTTGTTTTTTTTGTTTTTTTTCTGCAGCATTGCAATGGTTAGCCCAGCCCACAGTAAAGTCTCATAGGTCCTAAATTTCCCTCCTCATAACTGTACATTAATCATTAAAGATATTCTGAGTGGCTGTGATTTTGTCACGTCATGCAGCATTTTCATGTTCAGCGTGGGCAGAAAAATAGATTGCTGCCTGAAAATTTATCCACGTACAGATTACTTACAGTTGTATCTGTACATTAATCTGGGATAAAAGAAAGTATTTTAACATCCAATTTTTTTTTTTACAAATAAATAATAATTACACACTTCAGCTTTAATTCATGTTTCTGTAATTGTTGAAATGTCACAAAGTGAACCCAAGCTCAGAACAAAATGCATACTTGTGGATGAGTCATGACAGAATTACTCTTTCAGTCACTGCTTTAGTATTAGTGCTAATGTTTGCCAGCAATTACTGTTACACTTCACAGATAACAGCAAAATCATCCTTCATGGAAACACAAATCATAACCTATATCTGTGTACAGCAAACCAGTGCTTAGTCATAACACTTAACACACATACCCAGAACCAAAACCCTACAGTCTGTTTTAGAGTAGCTGTTGCAGGTCACCCTTACTGTGTTCGCTGTCCTCCCAAACACACACACACACACACACACACACACACACACACACACAAAATCTTATTGCTATCCCCAAATGACTGGCGCAACACACCGCTTACCACTCAAAATCACACTCACATACACACTCCCCCCAGTACATGGTCCTAACAGGATAAGCAAGCTGTTGATGAGTGAATAAGTGCAGGTTTGCTTGGGTTTGAGCAGGACTGCATGCATTAGTGCCAGAGAACGGAGAGAAAACGCAAACCAATTAGAGCCCCCATCAGCCCCTCAGAGGACGACTTGCCTGCCGCCACCTCAGAGGGCATCAGAGGTCACTGTGGGCAGACACAGCCTCCAAATCCTCCATGTTATTAAACCAGCCATGAGCAAATCAAAAATAAATCAATACATAACCAAAAAAACAAAACAAAACAACTCCTGCATCCTGAATCTTGCAAATGTGAATTGAGTGAGTAGATTTCTGGATGGTTTATTGTGAAGAGTGTGTGTGCACCTGATATGACTAGTTATTTGTTTTTGATTTTACCCAGAAAAATTAAAATACAGTCATCATTTACTCACCCACATGTCATCTCAAACCCATTTTGAGAACCAAAATAGGCGAGTTTAAACAGATAGTTCACCCCACAATATTAAAGACTGACAGCCTTAGTCATCATTCACTTTTATTGCACTGGAAAAAGAGGAAATTAATTGTGACTGACACTGTTAGTCCTTACATCCTGCCTAATTTTAAACACATTTAAAAGGAAAATTCCAGCCAAAAATGTCATCCATACTAATATAATGTAAACTAATGTATCATATAATGTAATTATATTATTAAGTTATGTTTTTAACAGATACATTTTTACAAGTGAGAATTTGAATTTGGTTTATCACTGTGAAACTGACCGTTTATCCAGACAAATTATGTTTCCTGCATACAGAATTTGTAATGCCATGCTCTAGCAATTGAACTACTGGAGTAGTACTTAAAGGACTGATCATTATATAATAATTGTTCAAGACATTTAGTGAAAATTAGCAGAAATTACCTGTACTTTGTGCAGTTATGTCCCACATTTAAGTGGTTGTCATTTCAAACATTGGCCAGCCCGCTGTAAATTGGTTGGTCTTTTCCTTGCAAGGAAAAGTTGTGTTTCCCTCATTAATATTTTTAATGCTGGCTGTGGTTCAGGAGTGGGTAGAAATTAAGTGTGTCTTAAATAATGTCCTGTGTATATATGTGTTCCCTACCATCTCACACCAATTATCACATTAATAGGACAGATCTTTCACTGGATTTTGCAGGGCCCTTGAACACAGGGGTACCTGTCATGAAGCCATTTAAGTGTCAGCAGTGCGTGTGGTTTTGTAATTACAGCTGAGGTCGCTTTTGGTGTTGTTACTTTTAGTTTTTGGTCAGGTTTCACATTTGCCATACCGGTGACTCTTTGAATTTTCCTGATTGATCCATGAGAGTGAGTTCATGTTGCTATAGAGATGAGTGCAATGCAACAGATGAATACTAGCATTAGAGCTTTCAGAGCTGTAAAATAAATCACAATAGCTTGTTTTTGTTTGTTTGCTTGTTTCTTCATTATGCTGAATTCCACGAAAGGAAGTTAAATATGATGTGTGTAATGTTTTCGATGTTAAAACACCTTTTTCTATCCCAGTTTAATGCACCAAGTTAACTGTAAGTAAGCCGTTCACAAATTGATTTACCCAAAAAGTGTCAACACTGGAGTTCTTTGACGCTGTCTAGATATCGCTCATTTTGTGTCCAACATGTCAACTTTTGCTCCAACCAATGGCTTGAGTTTGAGGTGAGGCTAATTGATTTCTGAACAATGCAAGACGTAGTAATTAGTATGAAATTAGAGTATTAGAAAAACTCTAATCTAATGAAAATGAAATAATGAAATCTATGAGTTGGCTCGTACAAAAACATACAACTTTTACTCCCGTAAAGATTTTTTTTTTTTTAAATTGACCCCAACCCAAACCTAAAACCTACCATGAAGTCTAACCCTTAACCCAAACTCTAAATCCTACCATGATTTAAATAGCAAAATAACTTTTTTTGTACCAGGAAAGAAAGAACTAATTGGGGTTTGGAGCAAGACGAGCTAAGCGTATTACAAGATATTCACATGCATCAGATATCCAAACTGCATAAATAAATGTGGAATGAGTAACACAATTTTTTCACTGACGTTTCCTTTCTTTAAATAAAATGTTGGATAACAGCCCAGCTAAAGTTTGGTGCCTGTATTTTATTTATTGATATGCTGTTTGTTGATTGGTTGGTCTCTACGGGAATAAAAGTTGTACATTTTCTTATTTTCGTACGAGCAAAGTCGCACAGTAACTTACAATTTTGCCATCTCATACAAAGTTGTCATGAGACCATGTTGGAATTTTCCATTGTTAAACTCTAAGCCTTATTAGTCTCTTGTGGTTTTGCAGTAGCATTGATTTCTGTGAGATGGTCTGGCAACAGTTAATGGTTGGTGTATCAAGATTAAGCTCATCCAACCATTCTTCAGATCTTTAGATCTAGTCACTCCGCATTGTTGTTACTACAGTCATCTCAACTCTTTCCCAGTTTCCTGCTGGAGCAGGTGTTATGTAGAGAAAATCTTGAACAGCTGTTGTAGTGCTCGATCAATGTTTGTGAGCGTTTGAATGACTCATGATCTCATTGACAGAACTTTTCAGAGGGTGCGTTGCTGTGGTTTGCTTATTAGACATGTAGATACACGTTGTAGTTAAGTTAGAAAGTTACTTTCAAGCATATGCTGTACCCAATCACAAATCCAGCATCTGTCATTTAACTTTCTTTTCCTAATACTTCTAGAGTGTTCATACCTCTTTTACACAAGAATGTGTTCATGTCTTTTGGTTACAGTCACTACCTTACTGTTTGCTGCCTATTTTCTACATACTGTATACAGCTACCTTTTTAGAGGCTGTTTACATCAACTGCATTTTTGTGCAATCTGCACTGTTTTTCGACTGTTTTTCTATGTAAACATGCACTAGACAGACACTTTAAGTTAAAAGGAACTTCAACTCAATAAACGTCTCTCAAAACTCACATTCTGTTCTGTTTGTTGCAATGCATCTAGTTGTTTTAGTGCAAGAACGCGTTCGGTCTTTATGGCCCCATTATGGCAGCATCCTAACCGAAATAGAAACTCATAAGTGACTGGTTTGGAGCACTCTTCATTGGCAGCAACTCCTCATGGTGTGTGAAATAGCGAACCGAAAAGACTTAAATGTTAGCATGTTGCTAAGCTAATAATGTGATACTCTTAACTAGCATAAAAAAATAAAAAATACATAGTACACACAAATATTGGTTAGATTGATCTATTTTTAATTAGATCTGTTTTGATTGATTTCGCTGCATTTCCGGACAAGCCAGATAGGAGCTTAAGCGGCACTAAAAGCACTGTAGCACTAAAAAAAGTTCTCAAGACATCGTTATTTTGAAAAGTTGGCATTCTTTTTGAACTTAACACATCTAAAAAATAAAAAAAATAAAAATAAAAATAAAAAACAACCCTAATGCTGCTACTTGCCTTTGGGAATAGCCTTTGCTTAGGTGTATGCCTGTGAAGCCTTAAATACTGCCTAGATAGGCTGCTCACTAAGTTTTGAAACTTCATTAAGGCAAATATCAGTCCAGGCCTTCGGTTAAACAAATAAATCTCCCAGATTTTACTTAAAAAAAAAATAAAAATAAACAAATAAACATTTTTTTTTTTTTTTTTTTTTTTTGCATTATGTAACACTTAACATTATTTGTTAATTTACATTTAAGAAGTCATAGGCTAAATGTTACTAAACTGATTCATATATTTCCACATGTGAATATACAGGAACTTCCGATCAGTTAAGCATTGTCTAATATGTGTTAGGAGCTATTAATAATAAGACTATTATGAAGTGTTGCCATACTTAACAAAAAGTAAGCTAGTGAGTTTAAATATCTTCTTTGAGCTCTAAATATTTCCGGGGCAGCAGTGTAGGCGTCACATTAAACTAAGTTTGTTGGTGTGGTTTTTGTTTTGTTTGTTGTATTATGTGACTTATATAACTAAATCTTCTTCTGTGCTTTGTCTCCTGTTTTGCATTTCTGTTTTTGGGTGGGCAAAAACATCTGTTGCCATGTTTTAAATGGCCTTTCACGTAAAAAAAAAAAAAGATACGCCCTGAAACTAGTCTACTTTAACAACAGCATAATCATATACGCAAATACCATAGTGGCCTTTCAAAACTGGATTATGGCTTTTGTTGACAGACTACTGAGCTATGACCTAATAGCAGTGCTGTGATTTTTTTAGACTTAATTGTGTGTATCGTCCCACGGTTCTTCTGGGATTAAGTCCACGAGGACATCAATACAGGAGCATTCATGGCAGTATATTGTGTTCTAAGGGACAACGGATTTGCAAATGCTATTATTAAATAAGACTTTGTGGTTATGTGTACCCACTTGTACCAGTTTTCTTTGAAGCATGTTTGTATAGACTATATCTGAAGAAACATATCATACAATGGCTTCTTTTTGTTTGAGAATGAAGTAATTTCCACATAGAATATCAGCCGGTAAGTATCCTGAACTGTACTGGTGCTGTTTTACTGTAAAACATTGCATTCTGGCTTTGACACACAGCTGGCTGCGCTTTCTCTAAGCTTTGACTTAAACATGAAAGAAGGTGATTTTCGGGTCTCTCCCCATCGATCTCCTTCTATAACATGTGATCATGTAAGCTGCAGGCGAACGTCTGATGATGCCCAGTCTAGCAGTAAACACAGAGGTCTGGGGAATGGCTGTGCCTGTGTTGTGTCAGTGTTTGAGTTTGATTCAGGCCCTTGAGACAGTAGTGATTGGAGCAAACACGTCTTTGATGTGTTAGTTCAGCTTTCAGCCCGTCTTACAGTGGCCGGTTCTCCTGGTCAGGCAAAATCTCACACTTCTAGGTCAAAACTTCATAACGCTTCATTTAATTCACAGAGCTTTGCGGAATAATATCATTCGTGGAATGCCACATCTTGCCTGCTATACATTGTTTTGTACAGTAAGGACAGGGTCCTTGGCTATATCCTATTTTGCCTTAGGCCATCATGTGTTGAAATGGAAAGTCAGGGTTACATGATTAGTTCTCCCAAAAATTAAAATTCTCATAATTTTCCATAAAATATGGTAGGTTTATGGTGCTTTTGTGTCATTTTTGGAGCTAGTCAGCAACTGAACATTCTACAAAACTTCCATGTAAGAAAGATAATCATATGAGTTTTGAATGGCATTAGGGAGAGCAGCTCTCAAATCTAATTCATGCTTGTGCATATTCAAACTTGATGCATCACAATCTGTCACAAGACTCACGAAAAGACATAATTGACATCAAACCTGCCGTGATTCATCTTGACATGTACTCAAACGTCAATGAGATTGTGTGTAGTAATGGTTATGAATTGTAGGCTTCAGTGTTGCTTTTGTTTTGTTTTTAAAACCTGAAACTCCCTCATGATAACAAGACCAGTGCCTTTCTCTACCTCATAAACACCTCAGAAATCAAAAGCTTTTCTTCTGCCAGGTACCCGGAGTCTCCCCTCTTTTCCCTCTCTTTTTCTCTGGGTGTGCTGCTGTAATGGCTTGTTGATTGCTTCCTCTTTACAGCAGAGGGTTGCAGGAGCCAGTTAAAAGTCTTCCAGCTCTGCTGGGCTTCATTAATGCAGTGTTAGATTGACACCTGAATGCGCTCGGCCTTGTTCGGCTCCACAAAGGACTCACTCATGGCTCTAATGCTCTACTTTTACCCATCGTCCACTGCTACAGGCCAAAGGAACCATCAAACTACTTGCTTTTAGAGGACTTTAACTAAATATGGCCCTGAATATTTTAAGCAGTGCTGGCCCTGCCTATTAAGCGACATATGCGGCTGCATAGGGCCCCTGCGGCCACCATGGGTCCCCCAACCATGGGTTCACTATAGCCAAATCATTATTTGCAGTGGGCCTCATTCATGAAAATGTCATAAATATACGAAAAAAATTGGGAGTAATTTACGTGTAAAATGGAGCTTCCCGAAAACTTTCCACCGGATTCAGGAATGCTTCGTATTCCCCAGATTTGTTAGTAAAACGTGTGTATGTTAGTGAATTCCAAACATTCATAAATAGAGCACGCGTGCACGTTCATTCACAATTATCATAATCCACGGCCATGAAAACGTCATATGAGGAAGGCTTCAGACTCACTAGTAAATGACAATAGTAAGCTTTCAACATCTATGCGAACAGTATTTTTATTTTTTAAATGGAGTGCATACACAACGTAAAATATTGATTTAGTTAACACTCATGTTCGTTCTAAAAAGTAAGAGAGGAACTTACAATTATCACATGCTTTGCTGTTGTCAGAGGTTCTTTTGTGAATTAAACAGTCTAAGAGGTCAATAAAAATGGTTTGACATTAAGCTTTAGTGTAAAAAAAAATTACGTTTGGAATTCCACCACCATTAACCTTCTCTGGTTCGGTTGAGCGCATCGCCAGCATCATTAGTGATACTTCTAGAGTAAAGACTGTAACAGTGGTGTACTTCCCTTGCAGCAGGAAAACTCTTTAAAGAAATTTATAGAATGCCTGTAGAAGGTTTTTTGACCAAAACACTGTAAGATATTACAGATTTGCAAGCTATACCACATTGTGCAGGCTTTTATTTTTTTCGTTGTATTGTGTACGCACCTGCCTGCGATGTGCTTATTTATGGGTTTAACCGCATTACAATAGACCTTACGATATTAACTGAACGTGATTTACCGATGCCTATACTAAATTATGAAACCTAAATTATAGAGCTCATAAAATTTTTATTTTTTTTAAATGTGCAACCAGTCACTTTAGAGGGCATTATTTATTTATTTATTTATTTTTTGGAGAATATCAAATGCATACTGCACCTTTCCATGAACCTTTCACAACATGTAAAGATCTTCTGCTGGAAAAACAATTAGCAGAGTTGGTAAAAAACTATACTTTGAATCAAAATAAATGCAAGCAGCAAAGAAACGTTTCTAAATAAAAAGCTTTTTTTAAGGTTAATTTCACTCATTTAATTATGTTATTTTTTTCATTACTTGTTTAATTTCACTTCTATCAAAATGTGGTCATGGAAGTTTGTCTGAAAGAGTACCACATGTTTGTATGTCTTACACATGATTTACACATGGTCGGGAGCTTTACGAATGATTTACACAAAGATGAGTTCTGCTCGTGTTTCGTGAATGAGGCCCAATGAGTGTAAATATTACTGGACACACAGCCCGGCTAAATGCACGGCAACAATCTGATGGAACCTATCAAAACTATAAAAATAATTGCATACCCTTCAAAGAAAAGACATTGATAATTATGTGAATTTGACCTTCCTCAGCCTAAGATTTGATGTGGTGACATTAGTAAGACAGTTGGTTAGTTGCGTGTACGATCCGGGTTCAGGTCCACCTTTTACCAATTTGACTATTCTCCCCTTATCATTCCATGTAAGTGAAGACAGACAGTGGCTGTACATGCCATCAGAAAGTAATTTATAAAAATTAAATAAAAACTGAACCCAAAAGGTGTAAATAAAGCATCTAAGGCGAGTGTGACATCACTGAAAGTGGCCTAAACTCTGTGTTCTCGTCGTGATCGGGGGCTCACTAAACGTTGGGCAGTGCAGAGAAGGGGGTCAGATGGGTGTATGAACAACTTTCCCGGTCTGAAACACGTGGTTGAAAGCTTTTTCCCGTGGCTTTGCATTTTACGGGCCGGCTGAAAGTGAGGGTTATGGCGGCGACTCGTTTACCCATTTTCTGAACCTGAAGAGACCGCTCTAAAGCTGCGCTCCGCATTTAAAGACAGAAGTGATGAGGTACGTGACACATCAAGTGCGTTTCTTCCCACTGCCAGCAATGTAGTTAAGTTCAGTCACAATACTTATACGACATACACTGATGTTGTTAGATTATATACTGTTTTCTTATACATCAGGGTGAAAATAGCAGATGCCACCATTTACAGCAAGTGTAAATATCATCTACTGTAGCCTACCATACCTTAATTTGGTAATTTAATTCTTTCTTATTCATTTCCACAACTTTGTTAAATATATTTATTAATTTGTGCATGTGATATATGTTTGTTTGTTTTAAAAATTATTATTATTATTATTATTATTATTTTTTGTACTTCTGAAGTAGATATACCTGTGCTGATAAACTACAGTTGATAGTTTTGCATTATTAAGATTTATGCATTTGAATAAATAGACCTGTTTTTTTGCACAATTGAAACTTGCTTAGTTATAGACATTGGGTGTGTTTGGATAGGTGTACTTCTAGGTAGGGGGGCCCCGTTTTGAAAATCTGCTTAGGGCCCTCAAAGTGCTAGGGCCGGCCCTGATTTCAAGTTTGATAGTTGTTCTTGGAGGGTTGTTTAAATCAGTTTATTACAGTTACATATTTGCTACTTAAATGACATTTTAAAAAGGGTTAATATGCCAAAAAAAAAACAAAAACAAAAAAAAAAAAATTCCATTCTAATTTAATTACACTTTTGTTGTTCCAGACCCATTTGACTTTCTTCCGAAAGCAAGTTGTACTTTTTGTTGTAAATAATGTAATATTCAACAGGAATGCATATTTTTATTAAACCCTACTCCCCAACCCAAACCATAACCCTAAACCTAACAATTAGTGGGGTAAAAATGTAATCGAAAATGCAACCTCCAAATCATGCTAATCAATGATTATGTGAACGCAATTACTTCCTGGTTTCACTGTACCAGAACTCTTGTCTAGGTTGCTTGCGAAACGTGCTGTCAGTAGCGCCATAGGAAAAGGCTAGAATTTGGTTGAATTTGATCAAGTTCAAGTTCACACTTTATTTATAAAGCACATTTCTAATACAACTAATGTATCCCAAAGTGCTGTACAAAGATAAAATAATACAAAAGCTAAGATAAAACCATTATGTAATCCCCTTCTGAATGAGACTCAAAAGCCAGGATATAAAAGTGAGTTTTCAGGGCTGATTTAAAAGCATCGAGACTGTGAGCTGATCTAATAATCAATGGTAACTTCTTCCACATCCTATTGAGAAGGCACAATCACCTTTACATTTTAGGCGTGACCAAGGTATCTGAAGGAGTTTATCAGCAGATCTAAGATTCCTTGCGGGCTGATGTAAAATCAGCAAATCTGATAAGTAAGAATAGATAATAGAACCTTAAAATGGATTCTGTATTTGACGGGTAACCAGTGAAGAGAGGCCAGAATAGGGGTAATACTGTCTCTCTTTCTGGTGCCAGTCAGTAATCTTGCAGCAGCATTCTGTACCAACTGCAAACAGTATAAAGATGACTGGCTGAGGCCCAAATACACAGCATTGCAATAATCAAGCCTAGATGATACAAAAAAATGGAGGACTATCTCCATGTCTTTAAATGAGAGCATCGTTTTTAACTTTGCAATTAACCTTAATTGAAAAAAGCTGCTTTTCACCACTGCACTGACTTGTTTCTCAAAATTTAGCTCAGAGTCAAAGACAACACCAAGATTTTTTGCATAAGGGTGAACAGCTCTGGAGAAAGACCCCATATAGTTAGAAATTTGAGGGGCAGTGCTAAGAGAACCAAAAACAACAATTTCAGTTTTGCTTTCATTTAGATGGAGAAAGTTCCTAGCCATTCAACATTTTACATCCTCAAGACACTTATTAATATTTGCACAGGAGCCATCGTCAGGATGCAGTGGAACGTACAGCTGTGTATCGTCGGCATAGCAATGATAAGAAATATGATATTTCTTAAAAATAGAACCCAAAGGTAACATATACAATGAAAATAAAATAGGGCTTAAAATGGAACCTTGAGGCAGGCCACTGGAGAAAGGCACAGGGGGAGATGAGTGGTTACCAATTCTAACTGCCAGGGGCCTGTCTGAAAGATAGGAGGTAAACCGATGTAAGGCTGTGCCACTAATACCAACCTTCTGCTTTAAGCGGTCATAATTGTTGCAAAAATGCCTGATAGAGGATGCAGCTTGTCAGAAATTTGTCAGTATTGGGTATAGATATGTACAGAGAGCATAAGGGGTGTTACTTTTATCATACGTTTATCACACTTTTTGAGCTTGATAGTGGCTGTCCACTCTACGTATACTTTCATTGTATGAAAAAGAGCAGCATAAACATTCTTCAACACATCCCCTTTTGTGTTCCATGAAAAGAAAGAAAATCATACCAGGTTTGGAATGACATGGGGGTGAATAAATGATGACAGAATTTAAATTTTGGGGTGAACCATCCATTTAATGTAGCGCATAAGGGCCGGAATGATTAGTTACACTTACATGTATCATGAACATACATGTAACATTGCCACTGTTGTCTAAAAAAGGAACCAAATACACTTGCTTTGACACATCTGTGAGAGTATTGATATTCCAGATGTCTGCGTATAACTGTAAATTTACAGGATGGTATTGTCACGATACCAAAATGTCATTATAAATGAAAACAATGATGGAAACTTTTGTTTGTGTATATAGGTTCAACATAATAATAATAACTATAATAATAAAATACATTTAACTAAACATTAGTAATATATTTCTGTCACAATTTCTTAAATTTGATTTAATTACATAAATATATAGTCTGCAGGCTCTGCTTGCCTCACATTGAATGAGCGCTCTCTTCTATCATCTACTGTACTACAATAAGCACAGCATGCAATGCTCATAAAATGTTTTTTTGTTTTTTTACCAGTCTGTATTTTCAGCATATGAGCAGCTTCACAAATTCACTTTGCAGCACGCACCACATTTAATCACATCCATTTGCGGTTTAGTAATCACACTAATTTTTATTTGATTAATTGTCCATTTCAGTGTAAAGGAGTCACAGAACATGCGCTCAAATGAGCGTGTGAGCATTTGTAAGCAGCCGTCTGGCAGTCAGACAATGCGCAGGGACTGAATTGAGTCGATAACACCGAACTGGTATCGTAACACCTTTTTTATTTTAGTATCAACTTGGTACCTAAGTACCAGTACTTTTGACATCACTCACAAATTTGACCTATAAAAGTAAGAAGGTTGTTTGCATACATCCTGGTGACATCAATACAATAAAGTCACCTTATTATCATTAGGACTCAGCAATATAAATTACATTGGTTTGTTGTGTATGGCACAATTTAAATAGAAATGGCATTTCAGCGATACAAAAGGAAAAATTGCATGTCCTGCCTTCTTTTTTTGGCAAGGTGCAAATTAAGCTTGACAAGTAGAAATTAGCACATTTTAAATTAAGTCTTAATCTTGTGGCAAAGAAAGACATTTTTTTTTTTTTTTTTGGTATGTAAAAGAGTTTATGTGTGTATTTGCAATTGCCTTTAAGAACTTTAAGCTTCATTTTCCGAATCCCCCACAATCTGTCTGTGTGCTGCCCACCTCAGTGTGCTCTTCAGCATGGATTGAGAGGGGATCTTGCCTCTGTCCTCACCTTATCTGTATGACAAGGAGCGCCAGCGCTTCATATCCCAGTGGCCTCACCAACTTACCTTATCTTAGCAGCCCACACTGAAGAAAACAAGTATGTGCGTGCGTGTTAGTGTTCCTTTAAATTGATGTAGGTGTTTGTGTGTTTACACATGCAGCTATTTGCTAATACACATTTAAAACCTGGATTTCATTTGGTATTATCCCACATAGTTGTGTCAGGGTTCAACAGCAGTTCAATGTTGGGTTTATTTCCAAAGAGCAAAGAATTTGCTTCAACAACAATTATCGTTATGGCAGATTCAGGTCCCAGCTGTGATTACATATTATAAGACGCATTACTGTCCCAATCTCACAGCATGTCAGGACTAAAAAGGCAATTTTCTGGAGTTCATATTCAGTTCACTATATTATGTATCTCTAAAGATTTTGTTAGTAGTGGCTGTTGTCTTATCAAAATGATTAAAATGAAAGCGACCTTAGTGTTTTAACTTTTATAATGTAAGTACAAGACTCCAGCGGAGGTTTGTACTGTAATTTGTCATCATTTTAATCTGGTTCAGGTGTCATAATGGCATTCATATTCTTAAAGGGATAGTTCACCCAAAATTGAAAGTTCTGTCATCATTTGCTCAATATGAGAAATATGGCGAAGGGAAAGATTTTCAGTGAAAAAGTCATTGACTTAATTTGAGTCCGTTCCTCATGCAAAATGCTTCATAATTTATAATTGTGTGTTCCACAGAAGAAAGAAAATTATATGGGTTTGGAACAACAAAATGAGGGAGAGTAAAAGATTCTCTGAACAGAATTAAAATTTTAGGGTGAACTATTCCTTTAATAACATATTTGAAAACCATTGTGGATGCACAATGCAAGTCGGACATTTCTGCATAAAAGGACTACAAGCGGCTCGTGCATCTCTTGCATAATGTTTCTGTTTTTGTCTTTTTGTGCTGTCTTACTGCATATTTTAATGACCTTATGTTTCTTACAGATAGGATTACATCAGCAGAAGTCGATTATGATGTGGTAAAAGGGCAGGGCGGTTTAACAGGCTGACAGGAATCTGCATTTCTCCTGTTCTGACCCCTCATAAAATCGATCCATCTCATTCCTCACCATCTGCTTCCATCTGTTAATTCAACAAGATCAGTCACTTGTGCACACACTCTCACACACACACACAAACTTTTTTTTTCTCTCCCACTCATTTGGATTCTCTTGTAGACATGCAGGCTGTAAACTAGACGTGGTACCACATTTAACATCAAGAGATCATATATTTGCAGTTCTGGCATGTATTAGGTATTTTATGAAGGAAACATAGCCATGGATGGGACAGATATGGATCATCATTGTGGATGTTGTGAATTAGAAAAGATTTTGGTTGATTTATCTTTACAGACATTTAAAATGATAAATGGCTAGGTCTTCAGTTAAAGGAATATTCCACGTTCAATACAAGTTAAGCTCAACTGACAGCATGTGTGGCGTAATGTTGATTACATCAAAAATAATTTCCAACATGTGCCTCCTTTTCTTTAAAAAGCACAAAAAGCTGTGTTCCAGTGAAGCGCACATGAGGTTAGTGTGATAAAATCGCTTACTAATCTTTTCTGTGTAAAGTTATATCCAATTTTAGACTCTGTTGCCTTGATGACGCAGTGCTGTAAACCCTAAAACTACTGTAAAAATTATGATTTAAACAACTTTAAAGCTTGAATAATACACAAGTTTTAACAGAAGAATTAATGTAAGTGATTTTATTAAATTATAAGCTTCACACTTCTGCCTTCAAACCCTCCATGTTTCTTGTAAACATACAGTATACAGCAAGTTTAAATACGTCATGATCACAAAGGCGAGCTATGTCAAAGGAAAATATGTTCTGCATAACAAAATCAAACAATCAAATGCAAAGCTATTGTATGGCTTCAGAAGACTGGCAATACAAGTTAAATTGACTACTTATACAGCATTTTTATGGTGCTTTTTTGTTCTCATTGGAGTTTGACCTCCCCTGATCAATGTATGTTTCAAATTATTATATTATTGTATATATGATGACAGAATGTTCCATTTGGCTGAACTATCCCTTTAAAATGATGATTTAATGGTAAAAATAATGACATGACCAACTGCTAAAGAATATCTGCAGTCAAACACTTTCTGCTGAGGTATCAGCCAATGTCTTCTCACAATTGAGTCTTGGGATGTAATTGCTCTTTGAGCATGACTGTGTTTCAGAATAATCAAATCATGTGTTACGCACACAGCTCCAACACAGAAAAACACCCCAAGAACTCAAAATTACACTTAAATATGACCCTAAACTGCCTTAAGGCTTGAAGCTTTCCTACATATTCAAAGGTAGGGATTTGTTTTACTTTGCCGGCCAGCCAGAAGCATCTTCCACATGGAAGCAAGTAGAGCTCAACAGAGCTTCTAGCTGTTTATTCTCGATAGAGTGGCCTCTCAGGCCTAAGTGGAGATATGAACCCATGGAAGCCCTAGCGTGGAGGCAAAGCCCCTGGTTCTTAGCCCATTGGGGGAAACCCAGGCATCCGTTCTGACTCCTGCATTTTTCAAACAGTGTTCAGAGAGTTCTCTGGGAGCAAATATGGCTCCATGCCTAGAGGAATGTTAAGTTCTCTACGGTGGGATGAAACGTCTAGACAGAAGAATCTGAGCTACTGTCCCGACTACTGCCCTCTTTCACTCTCACGTCTGCTATACTTTCAACAGTCCTGCTGGTTTTTCTCTATTCTCTACCCTCACAAATCTTCTCATGAGTAGTTTCTCTGTCTCACCCCATTCTGGACTTTGTTGTTGTAAGACATTTTAAACTTCAGAGAGTGTAAGTATGCAGCTTTGCCTGGAGGGTTTTTTGAAAGGTTTCCCAAAATAGCTGGTTGTACAGAAGACTAAGTAGAGAAAAAAATCTGTCAACTTGAAGTATTTTTTTTTTGACTGCTAGTAGCTTAAAGCAAAAAGCAATGTTTTACCACTGTTAGGGATGTTGTAGGCATTGACTTTGTATCACAAACTATCTCATGATACAAAACACTTACATGTCATGATTCAATATGCAATCGCAATTAGTCACAATTGACAAAGTTCAACAGAGTCTAAGGCCAGAAACATCCACAAGTGCACATACGCAGATGCGAGAGCTTGGCCAACATATTGCCAATGTGCAGTCCGGTTCAACATGCTTAACGTGCATTATTGCGTTAATGTGGTACTAAAATACCTAAGTATACAAGGGGGTGATAGATTTACCTTCTTTTTTTTAAAAAAAGTCTTTGCCATTAAACTGAATGTGTTCTCATCCAATTGCTTTATTGACTTCAACCGACTTTCTCAGAAATATTATCCTCAAACTGTTGCTCCACCATGACAATATTTGACTTAAAAGAGAAAACTCTCAATACTATAGTGTTCCTTGCAGGGACATTGAAAAATGGTACTCCTATTTGCATTGCGACGAATAATGGTCTGACAGATTTTAAACGCAACAACGCACAAAACCGATATTGCGTCTGCATTCATGTACTTGCATAGAGTTTGTTTCTGGATTTAGGCCACGTCCACACTAATACGTTTTCAGTTTAAAACTCTGAAATTTCCAATTTCCTAATGTCTTTGTTTTCCAAATTATGTCAAACTAGAAAAATTTCTTAAATTCTTCGTTTTCAGTGGAGGACAACACTGTATCGGTTCGATGAGAAGCATAAATGTAGCAAAATTAATGCTTTTTCAACCAAAAACGTATTAGTGTGGATGTGGCCTAAATCAGTGGAATCCGTTTCAGTCTCACTTACACGGTTTGCTTTCTTTTTGTCCGGTACGACATGTCATCATGTCTCTGACCTCACTGAAATATGCTTGTCAGACTTGCCACTTATTTAGACAATCATTGCATTGCTTCTTCAACTGTAAAAAATTATATAAAGGCAAACATAAAAAAATGTATATAAGAATCTAAAGTTTTATATTGTTTCAAAATATGATTGTCTCTGCATATCCCTACTATTTATGGTTGCCAACGGCTTTGAACATGGCTTTTCCACTCACACATTTAAGCTAGAAGTTTTCATTTTATATTTATTCTTCAGTGAATTTCGATTGCTGGTGTGAGCTTTGATTTTGCGAGTTCATACTGGCATGCATTGTGCACAGTAGCTTAAGCTTTGCAAGATGTTGCCAAGTCTTGAACTAGACATTTAATGTAGCACAAAAAAAAAAAAAAAAAAAATCAAAGAGGAGAAAAGCCTCCTACTCTCTTCTGTTGTGTCTATCTCAGAGATTAATGGCTAATTTATACATAATACTGAGAGGAGTCCCTCTTATGTGTGTGTTGGCTGAGACTGTAAAGTGGGTTTGTGTAAGTGCTATATGGCCCTAGGCCTGCTTTTTCTACATCTGCAGTGTCATAAATAAAAATTATCTTCAGCAGATAACACCCAATGCTGATGCAGCACAATATTTTTAATAGTGCCATTCACTGTGTATTGTGATTGTTCACGCTGGTCTTTTTTGTAAAGATTTTGACAATTTCCAGCAATATGTATGGGAAATATATATATACTGTTCCCTTACAAAATGAACCATGGTAGCCATAGTTTTAACATGGTAGCCATAGAGCACCATTGCAATATAATTTGGGATCTCCTTTAAACACTATAAGATACTCTAAGAATTACTTTTGTTGGTGACAATGGTGACAAATACCAAGTTCCCATTGCTTTGTTGCAGTAACAATAACTGTAGTAACTGTGGTATTTTGCTGGAAACTATGGTTACCATTGAAAATATTCGATTTGGAGAATTTCCCAATTTTTACACTATGCACAGATAGAATGTGCATTAGTTTTTTTTTTTGTTTTTTGTTTTTCTTCTCAGCATGGGTAAGAGGTGTTTTTAGGCATGATGTAAAGTGGGGGGCCTAAAACTTGTTAAAGGGTTAGTTCACCCAAAGTGTATGAATTTTCCTCTGTGGAACATAAAGGAGAAATGTAGAGAGTCTCTAAATGGTTTTGTGCTAAATGAAAGTGAATAGTGACTCTGGGCTGTCAAGTAAAAAAAAAAAAAAAAAGACACCATAAAACCACTATAACCTCGTGCGACCCCACGTACACGTGCATGGACATTGTATTTTGGCTTCAATGTCCGGAAAGTATTCACAGCGCTTCACTTTTTCCAAATTTTATTATGTTACAGCCTTATTCCAAAATTGATTAAATTAATTATTTTCCTCAAAATTCTACAAACAATACCTCACAATGACAATGTGAAAGAAGTTTGTTTGAAATCTTTGTAAATTTATTAAAAATAAAAAACGAAAAAAATCACATGTACATAAGTATTCACAGCCTTTGCCATGACACTCAAAATTGAGCTCAGGTGCATCCTGTTTCCACTGATCATCCTTGAGATGTTTCTACAACTTGATTGGAGTCCACCTGTGGTAAATTCAGTTGATTGGACATGATTTGGAAAGGCACACACCTGCCTATATAAGGTCCCACAGTTAACAGTGCATGTCAGAGCACAAACCAAGCCATGAAGTCCAAGGAATTGTCTGTAGACCTCCGAGACAGGATTGTATCGAGGCACAGATCTGGGGAAGGGTGCAGAAAAATTTCTGCAGCATTGAAGGTCCCAATGAGCACAGTGGCCTCCATCATCTGAAAATGGAAGAAGTTTGGAGCCACCAGGACTCTTCCTAGAGCTGGCCGCCTGACCAAACTGAGCAATCGGGGGAGAAGGGCCTTAGTCAGGGAGGTGACCAAGAACCCAATGGTCACTCTGACAGAGCTCCAGCATTTCTCTGTGGAGAGAGGAGAACCTTCCAGAAGAACAACCATCTCTGCAGCACTCCACCAATCAGGCCTGTATGGTAGAGTGGCCAGACGGAAGCCACTCCTCAGTAAAAGGCACATGACAGCCCGCCTGGAGTTTGCCAAAAGGCACCTGAAGGACTCTCAGACCATGAGAAACAAAGATTGAACTCTTTGGCCTAAAATGGCAAGCGTCATGTCTGGAGAAAACCAGGCACCACTCATCACCTGGCCAATACCATCCCTACAGTGAAGCATGGTGGTGGCAGCATCATGCTGTGGGGATGAATTTCAGCGGCAGGAACTGGGAGACAAGTCAGGATTGAGGGAAAGATGAATGCAGCAATGTACAGAGACATCCTTGATGAAAACCTGCTCCAGAGCGCTCTGGACCTCAGACTGGGGCGAAGGTTCATCTTCCAACAGGACAACGACCCTAAGCACACAGCCAAGATAACAAAGGAGTGGCTATGGGACAACTCTGTGAATGTCCTTGAGTGGCCCAGCCAGAGCCCAGACTTGAACCCAATTGAACATCTCTGGAGAGATCTGAAAATGGCTGTGCACCGACGCTCCCCATCCAACCTGATGGAGCTTGAGAGGTCCTGCAAAGAAGAATGGGATAAACTGCCCAAAAATAGGTGTGCCAAGCTTGTAGCATCATACTCAAAAAGACTTGAGGCTGTAACTGGTGCCAAAGGCTGTGAATACTTATGTACATGTGATTTTTTTTCGTTTTTTATTTTTAATAAATTTGCAAAGACTTCAAATAAACTTCTTTCACATTGTCATTATGGGGTATTGTTTGTAGAATTTTGAGGAAAATAATGAATTTAATCCATTTTGGAATAAGGCTGTAACATAACAAAATGTGGAAAAAGTGAAGCGCTGTGAATACTGTCCAGATGCACTGTATGCAACGCATTTTTTAAAATTCATTTAAACCTACTGATATTAGTTAAGGAGATTCTGTGCTGTCAGTAAATGGTTAAACTTTCAACACACAGAGTCATGTGACAAAACAACATTGCGCCGACCACATCAGAGTTTGTCTTTGGGAGAAACGCCAACAAAACTAAATCTGGTAATAAACCTAATTAAGTTTTTAGATTGAAACCTGTTTGAGTCAAAGATTAGAGTCTCTAGTTTCATCCGGTGTGCCATTTAAAAAAAAAATAAATAAATATATATATATATATATATATATATATATATATATATATATTGATTTATTGCGAAACTAAGGTGCATTTTGAACTGTTCTGAGACCAAAGCAGACAGACAGCACACTGGAGGTTAAGTAATTCAATAAATTGGGAGCAAGAGAGCATCCTATAGCTCTCTATGCAAGGCCCCGTTTCCACCTGGTATTAAGATGCGTTTCAGGTGGTCTGATCACATGTGGTCAGGTGAGACACATCACTGTTTACACATGGTCACTTAAATGCATCTCCTGTGACCACTTGTGTTTGGATTTGGATTTACTGCATGATATTAAAGCACAACAAAGTGAGAAAAGACAAAGAAAGCACGAAAATTTGGTATGCTTTTTCTCACAGATGCAGTTGAAATTTAATCTTAGAACATGCAGCATGTCAAGCAGAATTATCCGTTATTTTAGTGTATCACCTGTATTAAAGGAGCTTGGTGTTCGTGCTTGTCATCTTTGTTGATTTTAGATACACTAAAGAAGATCCGTGAAGCTCTCATGATCGTGTATGTATCTGCTTTTTTTTTACATTTTCCAATCGGATGGTTATTTCCTTTTAAAGCTTCTCGTAAATGGCAAAGTTTAAACTCTTGTTTTAGCGCAGCAGTTGATTGACAGGTGAGGGGTGGCGCTACACTGCTGCTGGGACGCATACAGGACGGATTAGCATTTACACCTCAAATACGACATGGACAAATGCATTTTTGACAACATTCATATGTGGTTTCTGTTATCCGATCACAATACGTTTTAGGCCCTGTTTAGACTTGTATTAGGGCTAACCACATGTGATCGGATCACCCGAAATGCATATTAATACCAGATGGAAACTGGGTTGGAGTGCATTCACTCCTACAATATGACCAGAAGTTAATTTTCAGACTGCAGATGATGTTTGGACCACTCAACATGTTTGGCAGACATGGGACAATGATAATCAGTACATAGATTCAGAATTTATAATGTATAATTTTATTTTAACATGATTGGCAGTGATTTGTTCACATATTACATATTACAGTGATTGGTACACATATGATTGCTGTCCACATGTTGCCATCAATTTTTAGGAAAACTATTTGCTCTATTTTATTTATTTTTTTTTTTTAAGTATTTTTTTTTTTTTATTTTGTATTTTTTTTTTTGCATGTTAATTAGGTGCTACTAATTACAAATCAAAACGGGAAATGGAAAGTGCACACAGCATTCGCGTTCGGGCCTCAGGAGGTTAAAAGTTTGTATGACTTGTGCACTATATACTATGTCTTCTTAAGACAAATTATCCCTTTTTCTGATGAACGGACCAAAATTAAGTTATTCATTTTAAAGTCATTCATCAGTTCCCGTTTTCAGCTCCCAAATCAAAAATGGTGACTATTACACAGGTGTGAGGTCATGATGTTTGTCCAAGAGATGCACAAGAACCAATGATGTTGGATATTATTAACGTCCAACATGTGCCATATGGTAAAGTCACTGTAAAGCTTGGCATAAAGTCTAATGCTTTTATAAAGCTATTGTAGCAACAAAATGATAACAGACACCAAATTTCAATAAATTATTAATTTATTAATAATAATTGCCTAATAATCAGAATAAACTATTCTTGTCTAACTGTAGGCTGTTTATGTAGGCTGTCATTGGTCACAGGATTGTTGTATTTTGGCCAGTCACATTGTAGAGTTTGAACTATTCGTTTTAAAGGGGTCATGACATGAGGAATCAAATTTTCCTTGATCTTTTGACATATAAGAGGTCATTGTACTACAAAAACATACTGTAAGTTTCAGAACTCAAAACTACCTCCTTAATAGAAAAAGAGCATTTATTTAAACCAAGCTGCAAAAACTGCTTGTTTGGAATTCATGGAACTTATGACATCACAAGGACCAAATACATCTGCATATGCAACGCCTATTTTTCCGTCATTGCATCCTTGGCCCCGCCCACTGGTTCTCAGTCAGTCACACAAGTGAAGAGCAGAGAGATGGGGCCTGTCATGGGAGATTCATCCTTAGTGGACTTACAGAGGACATCTTTCATGTGCCTGTCTGGATTTAAATGTTTTTCTACATAAAGACAGACGTCTTTGACCACTTGATACATATCTCGGGCCGCTTTTAAAAGAAGTGGTGTCAAATTACAACTCTGAAGAGGCGATGCTCTCTGTCATGGACGTGTTCTTTCGCCCATCTGCGCTATTTTTAGTTTTTGGTGTATGAAAACATGGAATGATACTGGAAACAGAATGAGGATTTGTCTTCAGCATATTTTAGAGTGGATTGAATATTCGGCTCATATTATACCATTCATAATACGATTCAAGCTTTGCAAAGGAACTGTTATTGAAGGATGGGGCAGTTAAAAACGCTTAGACACAATCGCAAAAAACAGTGAGTAAACAGTTTCATTCGTGAATATGTCATGACTGTGTGTGTTTACACCGGGCTCATCCATTGACGTGATGCAATGCAACGGCTTGAGGCTGTCTAAACCGGGTGCATCGACAAACTTTCTAAACCGTTTATTTGTGTTGTTGGCAGTAGTAGCTTCACCGCGTGCAGCACAAAATGGAACGGGACATCTGTTTACTGTTGGCGCAATGTGACACGCCGCAACGGACGCTTCCAGGGTAGACAGCATCATTGATTATAATGGGTTCTATTGCTTTTGACATGACTCTCACGTCCGGTGTAGACAGGGTGTGAGTGTTAAAAGTTGTGCTTGAGATGAACAGTTTAATATATTCAGATGCAATGTGTTGGATGTGCGTTATGTGTAAACCCTGACATTTAGTTTTATAATCATTTGTTGCTTATTCATTTTCTTCCCATTGAATTTAGAAAATGGCTCTATTCAAGGGGCTGCACGATGTTAGTCAGTCGTAACAGTGGGCATTTACATTGAAGTTTAAAGGAGGCGCTTAGGCCAAAACCGAGTGTTTCAGACAGAGGGCTAGAGAAGGGGTGCAAAATGATCATATATTACTAAATTATGACTTTTAATGCAAAAAAAAAAAAAAAAAACTTTACTAGCGTTATCAGTAGACCTCATGGATGATAATAAAACTATAAAAAAGAGCATTTCATGACACCTTTAAAATTTGATATTTTGCACAGAAACGCTGTGCTTGGTGATGGTTTGAACACCTATGTGTCACACGGTTCCACTGCCATCACAGCATGTCTTTTTTGGGAGCACAGATTTTCTCGTCATGGTTTTTACACTTACATGCTGAGAAAAAGCTGACTGATGATGATGTCTGTCATAGCGCTGAAGGCCACATCACGTCCCTGTCACCCTGACCATGTTAATATCATTACCCTGTCAGAACCAATCTGACAGAGACAAACTTTGACACGCCTGCACAGTGAGGCGCCAACACCAAAGAACAGATGAAATATGGCAGAGAAGACTAAAAGAGAGGGTCGATACCTCTTGTTCTCGGTCTGTGAATGTGTAACTTCTGATCTTTCCTGTGGCGTGGCTCATGAAAGACAGCCATATAAACATCTGCTTTCATTCACTGCTTTTTCTCAAGATAGAACAGCTGCCGTGAAATATGGAGGAATATGACAAGTCCAAAGACCGAGAGCTGTGTTTTTTTCAAGAAACATCCCCTCTAATCCTTGCAGGGTATAGAGGAGCAGAGGAAAAGAAAGAGATCAAACAGTAGAGCTGTTTGACACATTGTGGGTCTAAAAGAAGAAAGGATGGAGGGAAGAGTGTAAGAGGCAGATTAATGGAAAGGCAGGCTGGGGTGGAGGCTTGCGGAGACAAAGTCCAGACGTGGCATGGAGCCAGGGCTCTGTTTTAACCGGCACTGCCGCAGGTTTCCCTCCACTGATGTTGTGCGGCTGTGAATGGAGCAACATTAGTTGGAGAGATCTGAGATGCACATGTAACAATCTATAAGTCATTAAGGTTTTAAGCGGTATTGGATCACAAGAGGGACTTTCACACTACTCTGTTTGTGATCGCAAGCCAAGCTGTATACTGTAAAGACCTTCTGGCAAATATTTAAGACATTGGAGAGAAGTTTTGTATCTCTGTTTGGTACTTGCACCATATTGCCTTGCCAAGAATCTACCCATTTAGACCAGAAAGGGGCATCTGACTGACATGAAAAGTGACCTGAAACAGTTTGCTTTTTTACTTGATCAATAGGGCTGAACTGAAATAAAAATCATGATATGAACCGAATTATCAAACCGCAAGGACTACGATTTAACTAGAGCGGTTCTGTTCTGTCTGTAGTATATTATACATACTCTGAGCATGCATTAAGGCTCATGATACAGTGTTTTCAGTGTTTAGAAAACATTGAAGATATTTTTGAAAAATGTCTGTAGATGTTACGGCCAGAATTTCTGTCCATCCATTAAGTCACATGTACCAATTATTTAGTGAACACAGACAAGTGGCTCAAACAAAACTCTTAATATTTTTCGATAAATCTGTGCCATGAACCAGAAATCGCCTAAACCCAGCCACTTAGATTTGAGCTTATGATTCTTAGAAAGCTTTTTGCCATTTTTCATGACAGTCAAGTTCGTAATAATTCTAATTGGCAAACTCTTAATAATAATTAAAAATTTTATGTCCATTGTTAAAGGAAATATTCAATATAATAACACAGAAATCATGTTATTTTCTGTCTAGAGCTGCAACTCTGACACACAGCAAAATTCCCGTCAGTATGTAAGGTCATCGTGAGCCTGCTGCTGTAGTTATGCTGCAATTTCACGTAAGCGCTGCTTTTGCATGCAGTATGAAATGGGCATAAGGATGATACTACCATGACCTAAACAAGGTTTATTTCCCCTGTCAACTACCCCAAATCATCCATAGTGCATGTACAAACCACAAATAGTTGGTAATTTGCTTGTCATGGTCTATTTTGAATGATTTACACATTCAGCCTGTAAACAATCAGGTGTGCTTTGTGAGTCTGAAAAGTGACTATATTTTAATATACCAGCTTGTATACTAATCATATCAAATTATAGTCTTCCAGAATCCGCTCTTTTTGAAGATCCCACCTTGCCTGAAGGCACCTCCTGCAAACCTGCAGTTTGAGAAGGTAGAGGAGGAGGGGTGATATCAAATTCCTAATTGTTACCTTTGAAAATCTCTTGTCTTGAGGCTACATTTCCCACAGTAACAAATAAAAAAAAGCCCTCTCTCACTGATGTGAGTTTTGACCTCTCAGATCCAGCTAGGGGGCTGTGTTTGAATATGCAATACTGTGACCGCTGCAAATTAGTGGCTCGTTATTAACAGCTAGTGCAGTGAGAGCCGAATGCCGTCCACCTGAGCCTGTTACCCGGCATATGAGGGCCAGTCCAAGTGGGTTTGAGGACCCGATAAGACCACCGCTGTTTAGCCAATTTATTCTGCCCCCGCAGTGTTTTTAATATAGAATGTACGCTAGGCCAGTGAAATGTCAGTTTTAGATTCACCAATTATTGGAGGATTAGGAGATTAAATTAACGAGTTTAGACGCCAGTTTTGCTGTTGCCATCGTAATCTTCTTACTTAAGTCACAGGAGGTGACTGGTGCATTAAGGGAAGGAGATAGAAAGCCAGGCAGAGACTGATTTATTCCTCTTTCAATATGGCATCATCTAATTCATGGAGATCAGGAGAAAGTCGCCCCACAGGCAGCTGATAGTAGGAAATGGAGAGGCAGGCTGCCTCTTAAAAAAGAGAAGCTGCTTCTTGCTGAAGAAGATCAGCTTTTCTTTTATTCGCCCAAGTGAGATCCTCAGTGCTTAATCCCTCCATAAGTCTGCACTGTCATCTCTTTTCATGTGTTTCAGTCGCTCTGTCTGTGCATATCCAGGTCTGATCAGTGTTATTGGGTGGCTGTTGTGGACTGATGGGGTCAGTAGAAATGTGGAACACAGCTGTCATATGCTTTTAGCTCAGAGACTCACATTAATGTTTAATGTCACCCAGCGTTCTCTGCAGTCCCCCTTCCTCGGACTCTCCAGCTCATTCTCTCTTTCACTCTGTACAGCTGCCTCTGTTTTTTATAAAATCTCTGGTAGACCTCCTTGTTCTACTTCTTCTTTTCTTTCTGCAAAAGGATTGTTTGGAAATCTAAATTTTTTTTTTTTTTTTTTTAATTGACACACTAAAGAAGAAAAATTAAATAACCATTTTAAGGCAAATGTTTTTGTAAAACATCTAAATTCTTAGTATTGCTTGTATTGAATCCACTGAGAAAGTGCAGCTTTTGATTTATTTTGATTATCAGTGAGATATTTTTTTAACAAAAAGCAAAAGCAATGACACTTGTCCTAGTTAACTAAGTTGTTTCCGTGTTTCAGAAGTTATGTCAAGATATGCATACTTGATTAATAATTAATGTCATCCTCTGTATATTTTAATGGAGTAACTATTTGCGCCCAAGTGTAAAAAGCACCTGCCACAAAGTGAGCATATTTACACCCCTAGTTTGGTGAAACCACAGAAAATTACGAGAAAGTTCATTATCACTGTCGTTGAAGTGGCACCGACAGAAGTGGGTGTGATTATACTTTTCAGTGCGAGTGACCTGACTTTGATTAAAACTTCTGTCACATTTATCTGCCTTTACTGTTTTCTGTCTCCACTCCTAATATTTCCTATTATAGTACTTATGCTTTTGTCTGAGTAAGGGGTGATGGCTTCCTCCCACTGTTCGACATTGGTCTTGTCTAGATTGCAATACCTCCTTTAGCGAAATTCTCACAAGACTAAAGGCCTTTGCACACCAAGCACAAACTTTTGATTCCTATGAAGCCATTCACACCTGGAACAAACATTCGCTTGACGTTTTCTTCGCCCTGTAATGAAATGCCATGACCAGTCAAATGTTAGCTTTGGATCACGTTTCAGCAGCCACTGCAGTTACCAAAACCAGTGCAACTGGTGGCAATAAAGCACAGAAAGCTGTTTCAACCACTGACATTCAAACACTGAAGGAACCCAAGAAAGAAATCCTGAAACAGCTGTGTGGATGTGCCTTTCATTTGTATTAAATGCCTTAAATATATATTTATTTTTTTCATCATATGGGTTCTCGTAACATGTAAATGATTTTGCTGAATCACTGTCTTGCATCCTCTTAAAAAAAACTCTATGATTTTTTACGTGAATTCTCCAAATAAACACAATTAAATGCTAACACAAATTTTACTGATCTTATTGCTATCTGTTTAAATGAGCACATTCCATTTACACTTGGCCAAATCGTGTCTCTCCACCAAATGGATTTTAATCCGATCTTCAATTCCAGAGCTATATGCAAATAAAACTGAGTTTACTTCCGTGATTATGCTAATGCTGGCCAGCGAATTTAAAAGATGTGATTTATTGTTTGATTCCAAGTGACTTTACCCCGTGCGCACGTATCTGTATGTGTGTGCACACTGTATTTTTGCCCTCAGTGCTTGTCATAGGTAAGAAGCGTCATGCGCATCATCTGCACTCAACAGTGTTTAGCTTCAGTTTCGTCCGTGATCTGCATCAAATAAATGAAGAAAAAGTTCTGCTTCTCCTACAACGTTTATCCGTTTCTTAATTTGTTATTATATACAGGTGCATCTCAATAAATTAGAATGTCGTGGAAAAGTTCATTTATTTCAGTAATTCAACTCAAATTGTGAAACTCGTGTATTAAATAAATTCAGTGCACACAGACTGAAGTAGTTTAAGTCTTTGGTTCTTTTAATTGTGATGATTTTGGCTCACATTTAACAAAAACCCACCAATTCACTCAAAAAAATTCTCAAAAAATTTGAATACATCATAAGACCAATAAAAAAAAACATTTTTAATGAATTGTTGGCCTTCTGGAAAGTATGTTCATTTACTGTATATGTACTCAATACTTGGTAGGGGCTCCTTTTGCTTTAATTACTGCCTCAATTCGGCGTGGCATGAAGGTGATCAGTTTGTGGCACTGCTGAGGTGGTATGGAAGCCCAGGTTTCTTTGACAGTGGCCTTCAGCTCATCTGCATTTTTTGGTCTCTTGTTTCTCATTTTCCTCTTGACAATACCCCATAGATTCTCTATGGGGCTCAGGTCTGGTGAGTTTGCTGGCCAATCAAGCACACCAACACCATGGTCATTTAACCAACTTTTGGTGCTTTTGGCAGTGTGGGCAGGTGCCAAATCCTGCTGGAAAATGAAATCAGCATCTTTAAAAAGCTGGTCAGCAGATGGAAGCATGAAGTGCTCCAAAAGGTCTTGGTAAACGGGTGCAGTGACTTTGGTTTTCAAAAAACACAATGGACCAACACCAGCAGATGACATTGCACCCCAAATCATCACAGACTGTGGAAACTTAACACTGGACTTCAAGCAACTTGGGCTATGAGCTTCTCCACCCTTCCTCCAGACTCTAGGACCTTGGTTTCCAAATGAAATACAAAACTTGCTCTCATCTGAAAAGAGGACTTTGGACCACTGGGCAACAGTCCAGTTCTTCTTCTCCTTAGCCCAGGTAAGACGCCTTTGACGTTGTCTGTGGTTCAGGAGTGGCTTAACAAGAGGAATATGACAACTGTAGCCAAATTCCTTGACACGTCTGTGTGTGGTGGCTCTTGATGCCTTGACCCCAGCCTCAGTCCATTCCTTGTGAAGTTCACCCAAATTCTTGAATCGATTTTGCTTGACAATCATAAGGCTGCGGTTCTCTTGGTTGGTTGTGCATCTTTTTTTTCCACACTTTTTCCTTCCACTCAACTTTCTGTTAACATGCTTGGATACAGCACTCTGTGAACAGCCAGCTTCTTTGGCAATGAATGTTTGTGGCTTACCCTCCTTGTGAAGGGTGTCAATGATTGTCTTCTGGACAACTGTCAGATCAGCAGTCTTCCCCATGATTGTGTAGCCTAGTGAACCAAACTGAGAGACCATTTTGAAGGCTCAGGAAACCTTTGCAGGTGTTTTGAGTTGATTAGCTGATTGGCATGTCACCATATTCTAATTTTTGAGATAGTGAATTGGTGGGTTTTTGTTAAATGTGAGCCAAAATCATCACAATTAAAAGAACCAAAGACTTAAACTACTTCAGTCTGTGTGCATTGAATTTATTTAATACACGAGTTTCACAATTTGAGTTGAATTACTGAAATAAATGAACTTTTCCACGACATTCTAATTTATTGAGATGCACCTGTACTGCACAACGTGAGCCCCGTGCAAATACTCAGTTACTTCTATTATATTTATTATTTTTCATATCCTGACCTAGTGCTGTTTTGGGTGGAGTAAAGTTTACATATGTATCTTGAGCAGCCAGATGCATTTACACTTGACCAGTTTCGAATGGAATGTGTCTCAAACCACCTCTTGAAGTGGTTTGAGTGATTGGATTGCAATCCGTCTCGAATGCGTTTCGGAGGTCATTTACACATGGTCTTTTCATGATTGGATAGCTATACAATCACTGAAAACGCATGAAGTGGCCAAGTGTAAACAGACCCTAAAGGTGTTAGTATTTAAACTGAGGTGCAAATAGTATCTGCTACTATTTGCATCGTATTGCCAATAGCATGTGTCATATTTAAATGTTAATTTAAACCCATCCATGTTTGAATTACATACATTTTGTTAATCAAAAATATCCCAAATGTAATGACCCAAATATAAAAGTTGCTCTACACTTCTAGACTGGTTGTTATACTGTAGCAACTAAATTAATTTATGACTGCAAAGACCAGCAGATATGTTCATAATTTTCACTGCTTTAGAAGAACACTACCTGTAAAAATATCTTGATCTTTCACAGAGACTGTAAACTGACATAAAAAGGGCAGATGTCTACACGTACAAAGAAAACACCAGCGATCGATTGAAAAAAAGCCAATATTGTCTACCTCCTGTTCTGGACAGTTGATCTGTGACAGGGAGTTGTATCTTCTCATGCAGGTCAGTCATAGTGTGATGCTGCCATGGTATGCCTCATTAAAGATTGGCAAACACATTTGCATGTGTTGAGTCTGAGTAGACATCTAGGCAGCAGCACGTTCAGTGGTGACCCAGAGACAAACACTAAACAAACACACACATGTTCCACCTCCAGGAGCTTTTCCTGGAACTGGTCAAGGTCACTTATTTGGTTCAAAGCATTTTGCTCCAGTCTTGGCCCAGTCATGTAACTTCTAGACTGGTCAACTTAAGCCAAGCGGAAACGTACGTGAGGACTAAGTGTATAACAGTGTTGAATCAGTTATGTTTATTCTGAATGTTTCAGCAGCCTGACATCGCCCCATTCTGCCAAGTTACTGACAAGCACCATCTCCCACCTGATATTTTTGCATCAATTGATATGTGTTTACCTTTTCCTGTGGCACGACTCACAAGCAGCCTCAGAGACATGGGTTCTGGTCTCATGGAAACCAGGAAGTAACTGCTTTCACTTAATCAATGATCAGCTTGATTCAAAGGTTGCATTTTCCCTTTAAGATTATATTTTTATCTCGCAGTTAGGTTCAGGGTTGGGGTTTGGGTTAATAAAATATGCCTTCCTGTTGACTGGATGACACCATTTTCAACTGTAAATACAACTCGGCTTACAATTTGCCTTGGAGCCATTCTGTGGGCATCTCACCCGGAAACTGGAGCGCACTCATGCCCATAACCTTCAACAACACTTCCAGCTTTGGCCACTGGGGACAGGGGTTTGAATTTTGCTAAGCACAGACTGATTTCAACTAAACTTTCGACCAGCTGCCACCGAATTCACAGTGAGATCAGTCTGGAGATCAGCTGGATCAGGGAACTAAATTGTCAAGTTTGTAGGCTTTTAGTCGCAGCCTTAAGTCAAAAGTATACTTTGGTCAGGCGCACAGGATGTGTGATGCAAATCTCGTCTTCAGCAGAGTGCTCGAGTACTGAACATGCACAGCCCAATTTTGCTAACCGCGCTCTTTGAACGCCCAAAATACGCATGCGCCTGGAATTGTTTGCACTAATTATTTGGTCAACAAAGTGGCAACACTCACATTTCAGCCGTTTCTGTCACAAAGATTTCTAGAAGATGTAACTGCTGGTAAACAACAGGAGATGAAAGTTTTTAAAAAAAGCAACAGTGGATGTGTACATCAAGAGCGCATGTGTGGGAAAGTCAGTAGATACCTGAATTTGTATAACTTGAGTCTGAAGGACTAAAGACAAGAGAAATAGTCCGGTGTCTCATAGCAGTTGTGGCATGTCACAGTCATATGGATTAACCGCTCAAGGGCATTTATGCATTTAGCAGATGCTATTATCCCAAATTTTACATTTTATCAGTTTGTGCTCCCTGGGGATCACCTTAGTGTTGCTAGCCATACTGAACACAAAACGTTTTCTCAAAAACTGCGAGCACCAATTTGATTGGTTGGCTTTTTCTGGGAAAGAACTAGTCTCTGGGTTAGAGACTACCCCAAGCATCACGAGAATACCAAAGTTAATTTGTCAATTTAAAGGCCAAAAACATTGTGAGGCAAATGGATATCTTGGAAGATTATATTAAAGAAAAAAAACTCCACCAGCTCTTGAACTTTTTTTCTCCAGTACAAGGTGAATATACTAGCCCCTTTCACACATGCCACCTAGTATAGTTGAAGTCAGAAGTTTACGTACACCTTAGCCAAGTACATTTATATTCAGGATCACTAATTTATTTTATGAATGTGAAATGTCAGGATAATAGTAGAGAATGATTTATTTCAGCTTTTATTACTTTCATCACATTCCCAGTGGGTCAGAAGTTTACATTCACTTTGTTAGTATTTGGCAGCATTGCCTTTAAATTGTTTAACTTGGGTCAAACATTTTGGGTAGCCTTCCACAAGCTTCTCACAATAAGTTGCTGGAATTTTGGCCCATTCCTCCAGACAGAACTGGTGTAACTGAGTCAGGTTTATAGGCCTCCTTGCTCGCACACATAGTTCTGCCCATAAATTTTCTATCGGATTGAGGTCAGGGCTTTGTGATGGCCACTCCAATACCTTGACTTTGTTGTCCTTAAGCCATTTTGCAACAACTTTGGAGGTATGCTTGGGGTCATTGTCCATTTGGAAGACCCGTTTGCGACCGAGCTTTAACTTCTGGTTGATGTCTTGAGATGTTGCTTCAATATATCCACATAATTCTCCTTCCTCATGATACCATCTATTTTGTGAAGTGCACCAGTCCCTCCTGCAGCAAAGCACCCCCACAACATGATGCTTCCGCCCCCATGCTTCACGGTTGGGATGGTGTTCTTCGGCTTGCAAGCCTCACCCTCTTTCCTCCAAACATAACGATGGTCATTATGGCCAAACAGTAAAATTTTTGTTTCATCAGACCAGAGGATCTTTGTCCCCATGTGCCCTAGCAAACTGTAGTTTTTATGGTGGTTTTGGGGTAGTGGCTTCTTCCTTGCTGAGCAGCATTTCAGGTTATGTCAATATAGGACTCGCTTTACTGTGGATATAGATACTTGTCTACCTGTTTCCTCCATCATCTTCACAAGGTCCTTTGCTGTTGTTCTGGAATTGATTTGCACTTTTCGCTCCAAACTACATTACTCTCTAGGAGACAGAATGTGTTTCCTTCCTGAGCGGTATGATGGCTGTTTGTACAGATGATTGTGGTACCTTCAGGCATTTGTAAATTGCTCCCAATGATAAACCAGTCTTATGGAGGTCCATAATTTTTTTTCTGAGGTCTTGGCTGATTTCTTTAGATTTTACCATGATGTCAAGCAAAGTGGCACTGAGTTTGAAGGTAGGCCTTAAAATACATCCACAAGTACACCTTCAGTTGACTCCAATCAGCCAATTAGCCTATCAGAAGCTAATTGGCTAATTGCCTAAAGGCTTGACATAATTTTCTGGAATTTTCCAAGCTGCTTAAAGGCATAGTTAACTTAGTGTATGTAAACTTCTGACCCACTGGAATTGTGATATAGTCAATTAAAAGTGAAACAATCTGTATGTAAACAATTCTTGGAAAAATTACTCATGTCACGCACAAAGTAGATGTCCAAACGACTTGCCAAACCTACAGTTTTCTAATATGAAATCTTTGGAATGGTTAAAAAAAATAGTTTTAATGGCTTCAACCTAAGTGTATGTAAACTTCTGATTTCAGCTGTATATATTAGGTAAGTGTGTGATACCTAGTATTTTTAGATTCTGTTCAGATTTTAGAAGTGGTCTAGTGTAATCCAGCCTTAAAGCGTGAAGAAACTTATCGAGATTTTGGTGCTGATGTGTGAATGATTGCAAAACAGGGAAAAACAGAAACCATTGCATATGTGAATAGCATCTGTGGTTGATTAACCATTAAAGGCAATCCAGCAAATGTACTTCAATTTACAGTTGAAGTCAGAAGTTTACATACACTTAGGTTGAAGTCATTAAACTAATTTTTTAACCACTCCACAGATTTCATATTAGCAAACTATAGTTTTGGACATCTACTTTGTGCATAACACAAGTCATTTTTACAACAATTGTTTACAGACAGATTGTTTCACTTTTAATTGACTATATCACAATTCCAGTGTGTCAGAAGTTAACTCTGCCTTTAAGCAGCTTGGAAAATATAGAAGCAGTTTCTGTATCCACAGTAAAATGAGTCCTATATCGACATAGGCTGTTCAGCAAGGAAGAAGCCATTGCTCCAAAACCACCATTAAAAAAAGCCTTACTACAGTTTCCAAGTGCACATGCGGACAAAGATCTTACTTTTTGGATAAATGTCCTCTGGTCTGATGAAACAAAAATGTAACTGTTTGGCCATAATGTCCATCGTTATGTTTGGAGGAAAAAGGGTGAGGCTCGCAAGCCGAAGAACACCATCCCAACCGTGAATCATGAGGGCAGCAGCATCATGTTGTGGGGGTGCTTTGCTGCAGGAGGGACTGGTGCACTTCACAAAATAGATGGCATCATGAGGAAGGAAAATTATGTGGATATATTGAAGCAACATCTCAAGACATCAGCCAGGAAGTTAAAGCTCGGTTGCAAATGGGTCTTCCAAATGGACAATGACCCCAAGCATACCTCCGAAGTTGTGGCAAAATGGCTTAAGGACAACAAAGTCAAGGTATTGGAGTGGCCATCACAAAACCCTGACCTACTATTATTCTGATATTTCACATTCTTAAAATAAAGTAGTGATCCTAACTGACCTAAGATGGAATGTGTTCTACAATTAAATGTCAGGAATTGTGAAAAACTGAGTTTAAATGTATTTGGCTAAGGTGTATGTAAACTTCTGACTTCAACTGTAAATGGGTTCAGATAAAAATTAGGCATCATACACTAAACGACTAAGGATCATTCTGGCTGTCAAGTCCATCTGATCACAGCCTGCATGGAAACGCACGCTCCTGTTCTAGGACACACATTACAGATGTAAACAAACATGGGAGTGCTGCCGTTGATGTGGATGGTACTCTGTTCCGAGTCTTAAAAGAAACGGGCTGAGCACATTTGGGTGCGGTCTTGGGTGGAGAGTGGAGACTGCGACGTAAGTTGAAAGTGAGTGCCAGTAACTTTTCTCTACTTTGATTGCTTTTTCACCATCCCTATTTCTTTGGTCCAGTGTTGCTCACGGACGATTTCCATTGGCTGCTCACCATATGACTTCATATTTTCTCTACGGTCCGCTCTAAAATATCAAATATTTTTACATCCTCCATAAAAAATTTAATAATTTCAACTTTTCAGGTAATGTTGCAAATTTGTGTTAGGGAAATAGCCAGTGCAAAATGTACCAGTATTTTCAAACGGGGCATGTTTACCCATGACTGAAAATTGCAGGTAATTTTCTGGAAAAGGCTATATGTTTCAAAGCGACTACTGATGGATAGAATGTTTTAAAGAGGAGACCACAACATTTCAGCCTTCCTCTTTTTATGATAAAGAAAGCTCTTGTCTTGTGATCTCGAAGAAGCAAACGATGCTCGACTCTGCTCATGTCACCTTCAAACAGAAGCACACACAGAGTGAGTTTTCTAGCTTGCAGCGCTGAGCGAGAGGCATATTTTATCTAACACTCTTGGCATGAGGAAAACGGATATCATGCATTATAGATGCCATTGGAGTGCTGCAGAGCTGCTCAGTGTCTGATGAATGGATTGGTTCAAGGCTTCTCGGAAAATACTGCCAGCTCACTAAGCCTAAATTAACCTCTCTGTACATCTATTGGATTGGAGAATGGACCTTGTGTGAAAGCTTTAAAAAAGATATTGTAAATAAGATAATGAGAGACTCTTGATGCATTTCCTTTGATGTGTAATCATTAATGTGCCCTTCAGAGGCATCCTTGAAGTACAGTACACATTTGTATACAAACTTTGTCATTAAGCCAGTGTCCCCCATTATTTCAGCTAGTGTACTTTTATTCATGGCAATAGATTAGTGATCGAACAATTAAGGGTTTTTTAATGGCCATTGCCGATGGTCTGATATAATGTCGATATATGATATCACACATAGTAAATTACATGTACATAAAATTGCTAAAAGTTGCAGTATGTCATTTCTGCGCTACAAGTGGCACCAAACAGAATTACAAAAATAGTGTTTTCAAAAAACCTTTGCCAACACCCCTTAGACTAATCAAACCCTTTAATACTTTCTGATTCCCTATAAACAAATAGGCCATACTAAATAAAATGTGATAAATGTTTAACATCGTAATAAGCTTACTACAAGTAGCCACGCCCCAAACTCACTCTATAGATTGAACTAGAAAGGGATGGGTGGGACTGAGCAGGATGCTCAAAATATAAACATCAATGTACTGATGGTGTCTGGGATATGCGATCCAGGCTGATATAATTCATGTTTCAGAGGATGATGTATGAGCACTCCGCAGGAATATGCACTTCACCAGAAGAAATCACAGTATTTGTGCAAGTTTTGTAAAGTTCGTTAATTAAAGCTTTAAAAGATATTCAGTCCACATATTATGAGACAGTATATGATATAAGTTTTAGTACTATTTGCCTTTCTGTCATTAGAAAAGACAGTTAAAAGTTTTAGTGAAATATTAAAGAGACAGAGGGAAAATGAAAACTCAAGCTCTTAACATCACAAGCTCGTGTGTGTTTTGAGTTGGCTGTACTGTTTAAATGAGACTGTGTTGCACGGCGGTCTATTATTGTTGCAACGTGATGGCACATAACAACAAAAAGAACTGTGATTGGTTGTTTACATGCCTCAGTCAGCTCCTTCACAGAGAAATGAGTGATTCTCGGTGCTGTCGCAGCTTACAAAATTTATAGACCAAAGCCGATAATTTAAAAATACCAAATATTGGTGTTATATCAGTCGACCCCTATGATAGATTTGTGCAGGAAGGTTTGTGTACAACAGGATGGACACATAAGTGTAAACACCCTTACACAAGGGATAAGGGACATTACAGATAACACAAATAAAAATGAGACTGTGAGAAATAGACATCTGTTTAATGGATGTTGATTGTTCAGCCAATGCAATATTGAAATATGACATTCCAGCAAATTTCCAGGGAACAAAACACTCTGGAAACATGGGTTATCAAAATTTGACGTGACAAATTACCTTAATACCATACATCATATTGAATGGACTGCTCTTCTATTCAGGGCTTGACATTAACTTTTTTGGTCCCTGGCCACTGTGGCTAGTGGCGTCCCAAGTCATTAGCCATTCATAATTTTCACTAGCCAAAATCTCCTGTCCCACATAAAGCGATAAAGGTAGCTGGAGACTGTAACTGATGAATTTATTTGGACATTTTGTTTGAACAAGAATGATATGAGTTTAGCAGGACACGGGCATAATGATTTAAGTAATCTCTTGGAATATCTGAAAGTAAACTTGGCCAGTTCGAACAGGAGTAGGATAGAACAGGAGGAAAACTTTGGAAATAATTTGTCCATAATTCATGGAAGTCTAGACTTTAAACCCCTTTATTCAAATTGTACAGAACTTCCCCTTATGAAAGTTTACTTTTGTTCTTCCATTGTTTAACATTGCAGTTTGTTATAATACGGCCATTACTACAGGTAAGACCATGGATGGCTCCTCATTGGTTAGGTCAATGTCAGTTGTCTTTCTAAATAATAAACTAGTATTTGTTATGAAAAAAAAAAAAAATAATACCCTAAACACATTTAGATACTTTAGCTACAACTTTCAGTTTTAATAAAAATGAAGTCTAATGTATTTAATATGAATATGTAACATTTCAGTCATAATACCAGTTAGTGTTACTACAGTGAAAAAAAAAACATGGTACATTTTAGTAAGGGTGATGATGTGTTGATTGAAATGTCTGTGTTGTTTCCCCATTTTGCTCATCAGAGCTGTTTATAATGTCAAGGCTGTCTAGCCGTTTGAGGTGTTTGACTTCCTTCAAAGCACTGTAATCTAAAACAATCTGTATAAAGTTTCTAATGGGTTGCAGAAGTTTTGTGATCTGCGCCGCAATATCGAGGGAAGCCTGGCTGAATCCAGCATGTGATCAACTTTGCGCTCTCCTATCTCTGGAGCATGCAAAATGATTAAGTATTAGAGCTGGACGATAGGGTTAGGGTTAGCACTGACAGCACTGACAATGCAATACAGCTATCGACTGAACACAACTGCAACTTTGACATCAACACCAGTGCTGTTTATTTATGTATTATTTTGTTTTTTCACACTTTGTCATGATCCATAGTGCTGTCACGTCCTCTAATTCTTTGACACAGGCAAGAAAGTGTTTCTTCTTATTGTTTATTGGCTGTTGGCAATCCAGCTTATGGTGCATTACCGCCACCTACTGAGCTGGAGTGTGGAGTGTTACAAGAAAGTCTTTCAGTGGAGACAAATGTCTGAAAAACATGATGAAATTGGCAAAATTACATCGAAAAGAGGTCACACACCTTACGTCAGATTAAATGCTAAACTGAGTATACTTTCTAAACTTAAAATGAAAAGGTAGTTTACCCTGTGGAGTTTACTTGTAAACAAACAAGTTATGTTAACATTTATTCTTGAGGTCTAACAAACATGTGGAATGCATTCATGTATGAAATGTATATCGTGATGAATATCGATATCAAACAATATGAAATACTTCTATCCCTCACAGCCTCATTTTCATTCCCATAACATTAAAAAAAAGTCTATTGTACGGGTCAACACTGTTGTGCTTTTCAACTGTCCCAGGCTATATGTTGGGTTTACCATGCAATGCTTCCCAACTGTCCTGCTGACATCAATTACCTTTAATGAAACCCTTTTGATTGGTCCCAGTGAAGGCCTCTGGTGAACCTCTCATCACTCAACCATATGCCACCTCCAGCCCTGGCATCTGCTGCCCCATACCTCTGCAACTCACCCTGCTGCTGCTTTTTAAGGGGTGCTGATGCCCACCCTCACTCCCTCCCTCTTACTCTAGCCCCGCCCACCTCATTTCCCTTCCAGGGGAGGTTGATGAGATTTCATTGTAGGACCAGGAGATCCGGAATTAATTACGCACAGTCAGTTGAACGAATCCAAAAGAAGAGCAAGGGAGAGGCTGATGAATATTCAAATGATGAAAACGTATTTAGGACATCTATGTGGATGTCTTTAGTTGGAGTCAGTTCATAGAAAACCTCACCACATCAGCAAGAGCCAAGACTCTCCTCTGATGCCCCATACACACATGCAGTGTCTTCCAGCGACAAAGCGACCTCCTCTCATTCATTTTCAATGAGAGCTAGCGACTTCAGGCAACAGAAGCGACAGCAGCCTCTGTCGACTAGATGTGGGCGTGGCGAGCGACATGACAAATTTTAGAAAAGTTTAACTTTATGCAAATGAAGAGTGACTTTCGGGAGCAACAACCAGTAGGAGGGAAGACTGTGTCAGTGGAGCTTATGTCACCCATCTCCTTTGAGATAATGAAGTCGAGTGCAGACTCGACTAAGCAGCCTTGTGATGGTTTTGTGAGCGATTTCATTGTTCTATATGATTCATCTGTAACCACATACATGTGTATAATACAAAATGAAGCGTGGGAAAGAAACTGTTGGCAGTCTGAGTGAGTTTGATTCATACATTGATAGATCGTTCATCTTTTATTAATGATATGATGCAATGAGCACTGCTGCAGTTCATATAAAACACTCTCCCCTGCAGAATGTGCATTTTAGGGACAAGAAAACTGATTCATTGTCAAATTAGAAATACATCTTAGTTTTACCGACATTACATCTCATCTGTGATCATATTTTCAAATGACATGGCCAGACATGCAGTCTTCCAATAACATTAGAGCGACAGCAGCAGAAAAGCCCACTGGAGACTTCACAGTACAGAGACTAGCGACATCAAGCAGGCAGGAAATGAGGCATAACCTGACTACGACCCTGTTTTTAGTGTTAACATCAGTGTCAGTGATCTGATCACAAGTGGACAGAGCTAAAAACAGGTGTAAACTGGGTCCAAATCATTGTGACATCCAATCACTCAAACCACAGAAACACATGTGACAACACTGCATTTGTAGTGTAAAGACGAATGTGTACTGATGCACCCAAACAACAGCGACAGAGACAAAATAAGGGTTTTATACTCCACCAGTTATGAATGCCTTTAAAGAAAATAACCGTTTGATAGAAAATGTTCAAAAAGCCCATACATGTGTGCACATTAAGATTTTAGGTTAAAATATAAAATAATAAAAAATAAAAATCTTCTAAAAGTTTCTATTTTAAGTGTTGTGACTGGTCACCATTTCTTTTTGCTATATAAATTAAATTATAATTAATGATTATAATGTAATAATATAATATTATTTATACTATATAATGTCTGTATTTATATTATTAGATTATGATAAACATTTATATAATTTTGTAAATTAATAATTAGTTCAACATTTAATATAATTATAAATATATATATATATATATAAAATATTATTTAAAATAGCATTTATAAAGGATAGCATGTCACACTGCTGGATATGTTCACTTTTAAATGTATTTAATGTCAACTATCCACATGCATAAAACCTTACAGAACATTTTCAGTATGCAATGACACAGATCATATGAAGCTTGACCAACCAGATCATAATATAAAATTATTTATACTATATAAGGTTTATATTTATATTATTATGATATTATTGTAAAAAAATATTCAGCATGCACATTCAAAATTCAAAATAAGAATGCGCTCAAAACATCATGTTTGCTGTGAGGTTAAATTTGAGTATATTTGGGAGCAATATTATGCTGTGAACTTGCACTTTATCAACGTACATTAGCATATTGTTGTAGTACATGATGTATGTAGTCATTAAATCAGAGACCGTCCCCTTGTCAAATCTAATGACAAGTTGTCACAATAGACACATTTGAGATGCATGTTATACCAGGTGTCAACAGCAATCTGTCCGGCTAACCAGTTGTGATTGGATCACCTGAGTCGGTTGTTAATACAGTGTGTAAACAGGGCCTAAGGCTGTGATAGATTCACTCAGTCATAAAAGTTGATAAAATATGGAACGCAAAACATAACACGAATACGTCTGAACTGAAGACTTCTTTTTTTATGGCTAAAAGCTGACAAAAATGTCCTTAGCTGAAGGAGAATGGTGATTGTATGTGTGTTTTGTGATGGAAATCAAAGAAGAGAGTGTTTTGTGAAATTATATTATAGAGATATTATTTCCATCTCCACTGCATCATTATGAAAGAATATATATAAATGTGCTTGAATGAGCTTCTGGATGCAAACAGCACATAGGTCACACTGAAGAAGCAATCAAGCATTACCTCCCTCTGACAATCGTTTACTAAAAAAGACCTGTCACAAACAATCAGGTTTACACACACACATACATGCTCAGTGAGGTATACAAACGCTGTCACATACTGAGGGAAAATATTAATACTTTCCATAAAACAGAAATTAGCAGCTTGCTTTAAGTTTACTCACCGCAATGTTCCAAGCCCATATGACGTTTCTCCTTCTGTGGAACACAAAAGATGTTAGGCAGAATGTAAAATAACCACTTTCCCCTTAACAATAAACATAATAAGTGCTATCATGGTTTTCAGTGATGTGCATCCTGTATATATCTGTTCACATCACAAAAAATTTGTTTTTGGGATTCATGACCCTTTAACGAAAAGAAATATTGTGACCAGGGGCTGTCAAGCTCCAAAACGTACTGAAAAGCCTTATAAAACCATTGTAAAATATAGCACACAAGTTGTGTTCCAACCTACCTCCCTAGCCTAAACCCAACCGATAATGTCATACAAAACAAATGTGAGATGAACACAATTGCTAAAGCAACCACGTCATTTTGTGGTGCTTCTAGTAAACTTTCGACACTTTTACGCATAGACTCGCCTGCTCTTCAGGACTGGTATGCCAGTCCTTTGCATCACGAGTGCAATGCTCTATCTTTTGGGCTACTACACAATTTATTAATGCTTGATTAATAAGCTCATAAATGCACTTGGTTATGTAATGAAAATGTTCAAATGTATTGCCTTACAAGTCATGCAAATGTAAAAGTGTTTAGATGTCATAAAATAACATTGTCTGAGGAACAGGGTGAAGAGTGTTTATAAAGGTATAATCTGCCATTTTACTTGATTTGTGTGAAAGGGAATAAAAGTAATTGTTGTTGTAGCGCCCTTTAGTGTTCATTTTACCAGGAAAGTGCCGCGATATGTGCAACGAGTCATGTAAAAAAAAGCTACTGTGCAAAAATGTAGTATAGTAACGTTTCTATGAGACCAGGTTGAATGTAGCACACAAGTCAAATGGACTACTTTAATGATGTTACATGGAAAAGCGGTCATGAATGCATGCTTCGAAAATGTAATGGATAACTTGTATCACTGAGGCACCTTTGGCTTACTATTTTCAACATGTGATTTGGGACACTCTAATTCTTATCTTATATACTATTTAGGATAAAGAATATGTAAATTGCGATGCAACACTGATTTTTATGTGGATGCTCCCTGAGTTAAAGGTGTAGTTTGGACAAACACCCCAAACTCAAGGTATTTGTTGAGCTGGAAGTTTACATGATGTGCCACTCAGGTGTAGTGTTTACACTCTTTAGGAAATCAACCTTTGAACGGCCTACGAATAGTTCTCTCTGCACATTACACTGGTATAGGAAAGTATTGTAACATCAGAAAAAAAATTGCACACTTCACCTCTTAAGTAATTTTTGCTGTGTGGAGTGGCTTTCTGTGATATGTGAGAGCTAGCACTGTAGGGTGATATGTGGAGAGTAACTTTAGCTGGCAGCAGGTTTAAAGAGCACCTTCCCCTGCCGCACTCCCCTCAAAACAGAACAACACCTGACCGGCAAATTCCCAGTCAGCAGATAACCTGACAGTGTCTTGGCCATGCGTCATTCTTGTTGTTTTCTTCCTTTCTCTTTTTAGTCATATTCTCCATTTTATTCTGCTAAAGAAAAGCTCTAGAGGTCTCTCTGGAGAAGAGCACCCCTGTCGTGTGGCCTGTTGAGCACCCTGTGTAGTGTTAGAACATGTATACACGTCAGTGGAGTACTTGTAATGCTCCCTGACATGTGTTTTCCACCTAAAGCTCTTTTCCTTGACCTTGAACCACTTTTTGGCGATGTCAAGGGTATGAAAGATCAGTTATCTAGAAGTCAAACTGTATTAACCAGGACTTTAAGAAAGTTTTTTATATGACATTATACGTACTTACGATCACTTTATTGGCTTGTAGGTTATTTAAAGGAGCAGTACATACAGTAGATGGTTTTCTAAAGACCTAGAGAATAAAACTCTCTTAAAGGAATATTCTGGGTTCAGTACAAATTAAGCTCAATCGACAGTATTTGTGGCATAATGTTGATTACCACATAAATGAATTTTGACTTGCCCCTCCTTTAAAAAAAATAAATAAATAAATAAATAAATAAATAAAAAGCAAAAACCTGTGTTCCAGTGAGGCACTTACAATGGTGCAAGGGGCCAATCCATAAACGTTAAAATACTCACTATTTCAAAAGTATAGCCACAAAACACAAACAATATGATGTTAACATGATTTTAGTGTGATAAAATCGCTTACTAACCTTTTCTGTGTAAAGTTATAGCCAATTTTACATCTTCGTTGGCATGATGATGTAATGTCAACAACTCTAAAATGACTTTAAAAATGACCATTTAAACAACTTTACAGTTCAAATAATACATGAGTTTTAACAGAAGAATTAATGTAAGTGCTTTTATAAAATTAGAAGCTTCACATTTCTGCCTTTAAACTCTCCAAAAATTGGCCAATTCGCTTCTATTGTAAGTGCCTCACTGTAACAAAATGTTTTTTGTTTGTTTTTTTAAGAAAAGGAGAGATGAGTTGAAATAAAATTTTGTAGTTATAAATATTATGCCACAAATACAGTCGATTGAGCTTAACTTGTATTGAACCCGGAATATTCCGTTAACTGTAACTTTAAAAGGTTTTTCTATGGCATTAGGTGGTGAAAACGTTTTTTGTTACTGATTTGAATCTTTATTTTTAAGAGTATACTCCTCACAAAAAAAAAAATAAAAAAATAAAAAAGGAATATCTGAGCATCCTAGAACAGTAAATGGGACATAGATATACAAAAACTGAATATAGGGCCAAAGTATTCATGTGCAAATAAACAGTCGTTTGAGACACTTCATCCTGTATGCAGCGGGATTCACAATGTAAACCAGACAGACAGATGTGATTAGATGAGCTTAACTTTATGACTTCCTATGGACACGATAGTTAAATATTTGGGTATGTAATACTTGCATGCTGCTGTTACTGCTGTGTATTATGTGTAATGTGACGTGTAATGTAAAAGAAACCAGCTGGTCGCATGCGATCTGGCCGAAACAGCCCACCGAGACAACACACAATCTGTACATGGCAGACTTCTGATTGACCATGCAATCAAACAAAAAATATTATTCACACATGCCTGTGCGGATGCTTTTTATGGAAAATACATACACAAAACTTTGGAGGACTGAAATGCAGGACTGTATTGAAATTCCACATGTATCTTTTTGTTCTTCTACTCCTCACTTTTCTGCGAAGAATTTAGCTCAAACCACTGAACATACAGACTCCATTCAAACTTTTTCCAGATAATTTGAGACCTTAGTTGTGCTTGTGCTATGCTATGTTTAATCTGTGTTGGGTAGATTATATCTGAAATGTACAGTAATCTTGTACTGATTACAAATTGCACTAGTAAAATTGTAATCCATAACATAATCTTTTAGATTGCACCTTTCAGGTAATCTAATCTGATTACCTTTGTATTATTTATTGCATGTTTTTGCATGGAAATCTCATTTTAAGTGTATTAAGAAAGTTAGACACTTTAAACATTATTAAACATGAAATCAAACAATTTGCTATTTGTCTGTTCGTGAGTCCCTTCACTCTGCCCACTTAAGGCGGTCGCACACCGGACGATAAGCGCCACACCACGTCATGGCTAGGACACAGCACAGGTATTAATCACTGGGCACGTCAGTGTGGATCAGGTGGCAGACAGGACACACAAAACAAGGTTTTTCCCTTCAAGAATGAACAAGGCTAAATGATAAATGTCCATTGATAATGATTTGGATTGAATTTAGTTGAAAATATGCGAGTGCTTCATGGCACGGAAGAAATTTGAGCAGCCTCCGGAGTCGTGGGTGGCCACCGCCAACAGACGGCGAGCGGCGGCGGCGGTGGCAGTTTGCGTAAATTCATAGAAAACAATTGTTTTGAATTTTAGAACGTGCCATGTCGTCCGCCAGATGCGTCGAGTGTGCGACCCCCTTTAGGCAATTCAAAGTCAAAACTGATGGTAATGTAATCGATATGTAATCACGTAATACATATAAGTAACTTACATTTAAAAATGTAATCTAATTGAAAGTACTTGATTTTGTAATCTGATTTTTTTTTTTTTTTTTTTTTTATTATACATATTACATGCAGTTAATTACTACCCAACTCTGTTTTTATTATTATGTTGGCAACATACTGTTGTTCTGCAAACTTAGTTTAGGGTTTTTTCAAAATCTCTAAACCGAGACCAAATTTTCTAACACTTACTCCTAGAGCTTTCAAGTTGCATCCATCAAACTTGGTACAGACCTTCAGACTGTTCTGGAACAGTGTCGTACTCACGGTTTTCACACAGCGGACAATCAAAACATCTGAAAAAAATCCCATAGACTTACACTGAGTAATGTTCAAAATGACCTATGGAATACTTGTTGATTCAAACTCCCAACTGTCAAAAATTCAAATGTAAACCAATCCACAAAAGGCATTTAATCTGCTTTTAGTTGCACTCTCCCTCTCTCTTCAAACCTTCAAACTTTTAAAACTACTTTAAACTTTCAGACAAGGCTTTGTCAAGCCATCAGCAAAGTTTCTCTTGACAAACTTTACCTATCTAGTTCTTAACATTATACTTTTTCATCGAAGATTGAAGTATGAAAATCTTCCTTTAACTTACATTGATAGAATGTTTGAATGGCATTCAAAATCAAACTGACAGTGATGTCATTGCAATATTTGCATACTGAACTTTCTTGAATTTATTTGCATTCTGATTTGTGATTGGTCGTATTCCTGAAATGTATTTGTATGCAGAATTATGACTCACTGGCTTATGCCATAAGCTGAAACCGTTGAAGCTCTTGAAACCAAATGAAACGGTCTGAGAAACGTTATATGCCATTATAATTTAGACTTCATTGTGTTTAGAACATGAAGTCAAATCTTTCAAAAAATGCTGTTGCATGAAGCAAAAAATGTGGTTGCCTTCTCATCGTTGACTTATTACACAAAATAAAAGAAAATCCCGTGTTTACCCATGTCCCCACAGAGCTGTAATTTGTCAGAGTGCATTTTACTTCAGAGATCTTGATTTGAATGGTAAATTACTCTCAGAATGCTGATGTTTTTTTTTTTTTTTTCTTTTTTTTTCTAAGGCTGATGGAGATGCATCGGTCAAAAGCATGTAAGAAGTATTAGTCATTTAAGACATTATTCTATATCAAATCATCTTTGTGGCTTGATTAGGGAGAAGCTGTGATTTTCACCTGCAAGCAAGTAATTATAAATAATGAAAATAATGAGTCACATAAGCATGTGAGAGAAAATGAGGAGGGCAGGATGAATGTGTGGTTGTGGCAGGGAGGTGTAATACCGGTGGATGGTTAGATGTAGGTTGCATGCTTCTTAAGCTAACAATTATGTTGGAGAGAAGCGACAGACAACTAGAAATAGCATTTGCATCCCATTTACTTTAATCTAAAGTATTTCCTTGAAACACAGTTGAAACAGGCTGTCAGTCTGTATGTTGGTCAGCGACACACAATGGTTGATCCTTTTTGGCCATGTTTTGCTAGTTGACCAAAAAATAGAATAAATAACTGACCATACTGTGTTAAAAATGTAAGTTACACAATATTAGCTTGATAAATAAAAGCAATACCACAGAAATTTCCAGCCTGATCTCATTTATGTGACTGTGCTGAAATTTTTGCAAATTAACATTAAGTGGTTTATTGCACCTATTGAGGCAGTTCCGAGGTGAAACTTCCAGTATGTGGTGCTAAAAGGGAATTGCACGTTCTCCCAAACAGATTAGGTTTTTAAGATGAATGCTCTATCGGATTTGAAATCAACAAAATGTACATCTTAAACTTAAACCTAACTGATAGTGCCATGAAAAGCAAATGTGACAAAAAAATGTGATCGCTGAAGCAACTACATCATTTTGTGGTGCTTCTAAGACATTTTCGGCTCATGTGTCAACTCTCATGCTCTTCAGGACAGGCAAGTGCAACACTCTATCAGCTGAGCTACCCTGCAATTTCATCGAACTTGAACAAGCTTGTAAATGTTGTCGATTATGTAATGCAAATTTTTTGAATGTATCGCCTTACAAGTAATGCACTAGAGTAAAAGTGTTTAGATGTCATAAGATAGCACTGTGTGAGGAACAGTGCAAAAAAGTGTGTGTTCATGAATGTATAAGCTGCAGTTTTACTCGTGATATGTGTGAAAGTGAATAAAAGTCGTTGTTGTAGCGCCTCTAGTGTTCATTTCACAAGGAGACTTTGCCAAAATCATTTAGCAAAAATGTAGGTATAGTAATGTGATTGTATGAGACCAGGTTGGCAATATCAGCACGCTTGCTCATGTGATATTGCTTTTGCAATTAAATTAAACAGTGCTGAGTAAATTAAGACAGTATCATAAATTATACAAAAAGGACTAAATTACAGAAGTAATCGTAATGAAACGAGTAATTAAGAAGGATGATAATGAAAAATGAAACAAAATATTCCAATCATAATAATAATGAACATAAGTTTAGTGATGGTCTCTCTCGCTTATATGGTGGGATGATTGTTATGCAGCTGGTGTTAATGAGATGAGCTGGTCAGTGGTGAGAGACTGGAGCATTGCTGCTTTTTGTTATGTTAATTATGTGCCATTAGAGCTTTGCCCTGGTTCACTTCCATTCCACTTCTCTCTCTCCCTCTATTTCACTCTCTTTCTGTCCTTGTTTTCAAGCCCCAGTGGTGTCATTGTGGTCTATCCCCTGCCCCCTCTCTCTCTCTTTTGATTAAATTGTAAATTCAAAAATAGTACATGGTACCTGGGATTTTCCCCCCTGTGCTAAGCCATTTGCGATGTTTTACATGAGTTATTTTCAGTTTCTCTTCTTTAATTACTTTTCTTTTCTATGTACTGTATTGTCCTTGTTTTGTTTGTTTTTTTGTTTTCTTTCACACTGTATAATTCTAACATGATGGTCTTCATGAAATCCTTTTTGGTTGTCACGGTAACAGCAGACACTTAAAGTACCATAATTAGATTTTGGAATATTATATATCTGATAGAGTGGCTTTCAGATTGAGAAGGGAGAATCTAGTTTTATTTGACCAAATCACTGAGATTTTGGTGAATGACATCTGTTTTCCAAATGTGAATGGTCTGGTAGTGTTTTTCACTTGCTTCTTTTGGGTGGGAATTTGGGTTTGTGTGGAAAGGTTGGTTGAAAAGTTTTTTGTAAGTGATATTTAATGTGTGAAACAAACTTTTATGTTTTCAGTACAGTGCAGTACAGTCCCCATAAATATTGCCCTATGATTTCAACGCTGCGGAAAACATGAACGGAATCGCAGAATCCAGTCATAAAAAAACGGAATTAACTTTAAAACGCGGTTTGGGGTTAAATTAATGTATAAATGCACAATTAACCGAATTAAAATCAGGATATGTCCTAGAGTGAACCACAAAAGGCTGAGATTTATGGCCTGCATGAGCTGCATGCTTCAGCGGTAAGTGAATGTGAGAAGCCTTTGCTTATACACTAACCGCATCATTAATATCACGTTCGAGTATTAATGACAAAGAGCAGATCACTTTATTCACTGTGAAGGCGAGTAACACATGCAGACTATATATTTATATAATTAATTAAATCATAGCCTTTTTTGATTTATTAAGCACATATGCCCATATAGCGAACTGCTGTTCTGGAGGTGAGAAGTGAAGCCATCAAAAACATCTGGTTTCCTGCCAAAACGCCAAAATAAAAGCTCCATTTAACTACATATCTGAAATTGAAAAAAACGCAACAAAAATATATTACTTCAGTTTGTAGCGTGTTTGCGCTGTTACCTGATTTACGTAATTTTACTTTAGTAAACTGGGTGCTAAAACAATGCAGACAGTGTGTACACATAAACAAGTAGAGCTGTGGAATATAATCTATATGATGCATTACGATGCTGATGTGAACGATTCTCAATCGATGCATAAAAACAAAAGAATAGATTTTATTTTTATTTTATTTTTTATTTCTTTTTTATTAAATATCATATACAGTATATGCCATACTGTTGTTAAATAAAGTAGTCTTATTAAATATGAATAAAAAAGTTGCCTATGTCCTCCGAAGCAAAGCACTTGCGTCTGATGTTCGTAGATAGGAGACATGGCAGAGGGAGAGCAGCAGCCGGTGCTTAAAAATGAACCTAACTTCTTGAAAGCAGATATTTGGGCACATTTCGGTTTTTACTAAGATTAGTTAGCTTGATAAAAAATATGCTGTGTGCAAGACATGTCAAACCAAAATTAAATACTTCGGCAACACAACAAATATGAGGAATCACATCTCCCTTTTTCACCCAGAGCTAAAGTTAGCAGCAACCCCGCAAAACGCAGCTAATCAGCCAACAATGCAACAAGCGATGGTATCAAATTTACCTCAGAACTCCGAAAGGGCAAAGATCATCACACAGTCCATTGCCAAAGTTATTGCAAAGGATCTCCACCCTTACTCAGTCGTGGAAAACACCGGCTTTCGCTTCCTCCTCCATACCCTGGAGCCGAGATACAGAATCCCTTCTCAGAGTTTTTTCACAGACACCGCTATACCTGTTCTGTACAGTGACACAAAATCTAGAGTGATGGAGTCCATGAGTAACGCCAGCTGAGTGGCCATCACCTGCGATTACTGGACATCCATCGCCACGGATTCATATGTAACGGTAACTGCTCATTATTAATAAAAGAATTGGAGAACAAGATGCATCGTGATGCATCGAGACTTTTTATAATCGAATCGTTACCCTCTGAATCGTAATCGAATCGTGAGGCAAGTGAAGATTCACACCTCTATAAACAACACTGTCAGTGGGCGCACTTCTTAGTGAATTCAACACAGATCGCAATGGGACAGATTCATGAAATAAAGAGAATGTTAACACTATGCTAGTTTAAAGACACTTCAGAAGATTTCACAGGGGTAAGGAAGTGTATAAATCCATGAGCGCGATATGCTGAGATTGACAAAGGTAGTGCAGAAAAGAAACAGATGAGCAGCCCAGATGAAAAGCTTCATTACGCTGGAAGAATAAGACACGTGCACTCCAAAGGCTTGATTTAATTTGTTCTGTTTGTTGTTTTGATTGATTAATTATCAATCAAAACATTATCTTAATCCTGACGGGCCGCATCGGCTGTTGTCTAACAGTTCGTGACTGAGCTTCCCTGATAAAGTAAACTCACTCAAAAGAGAGCTGAGAATTCCCTGGCTTTCCCAGAGGTATCGTTGCTTGCTGTTGATAAGACCGCTTTACCTCTGGAGTCTGGAGCGTTTGAAGAAGAGTCGAGACGAGGAAAAGCACACCAGAGATTTATATAGTCTCTATCTTCTGAAAGCTTGTATGCATATGATCTGAATACTGCCATCTCATCTCTAAAGCCCTGTAGATTAGCTGGCTTGTTTGTACTGAACCTGTGTAATTATTATTCTCGTTTGATTCAAATCCAGCCCGGCTCTTGTTTGTTTTCCCTCATGATGGTATTGAAAAAGAGATTCCACAACAAATATCCTTCTTGGCTATTCCATTCTCAACCTGTGCTTTTGTACATTTGAATTCAAGTCAAGCACAGAATCCGGCAAAAACGTAATTCCTTGGTCTTCCTTCTTCATTTGATTTGTTTATGTTTTCATCCCACAACCTGGATTAGACTCAATTAAGAGTAAATATCATAAATAGGTAATTCTTCAATTAGGGGAAATTTTGACTACTTAAAACCATATGAAACACATTTAAACTAGGTTTCATATCAATTCAAATATGTATCACATGCCCTAGAATTAAGATCTTATTATGGCCTTGATCAACCTTCAACTGGATTTGCTATAGTGCTTGTTGATTTTTGATGGGGTATGATGGTAATGACATTTCTTACTTTTTTTTAAGAAAAATGTTGGCTAAGAATTGGACATAATAACACGGCAAGATAGCAAGCAGTCAATTAACTCTTATATAAAAAAAAAATTTGCTTAAAATTCTCAAATAAAAACTAATGGTAATGACACCTAATGAGTCAGATATCAGACTCTCTTTAAAAATCTTAAAATGAATGATTTCTGATCTTCAAACTGTCACTATGCTGCTCTGTCAGTTCTCACATCATAATTCAAAAATAACCTTTTTGAAAAAATTGTTCTGTAAAATGCTTGACATGATGGGAATGACAGCAGTATTGGTGACATTGATTCTTTGTCATATAAAAATAACTACGTTTTGAAAAAAAAGTGCAACGTAGAATTTTCCTGACGTTATTACTTTTTATAAATGTATTATACAGTATATGGGAAATTAAAAGGTCTAGGGAGGATACAAGCCCGAAATATTGAGATTGATGCACAGTTATATTTTCAAAACTCTCAAAAATTAGTTTGAAAAAGATTAATGCTATTGATATTTCCTTATAAACTACAATAATGTTTTTAAAGTCATACAAGGGAATAGAAAAGTAACCCTCATTAAAGAATCACCTATATGTGATCTAACGCCAAGGCACAGGCTAGAGTTTCCAGCACAAGCTCATCGTGGCTTCATGGTAGATCTTGGACGTTCTTGTGCATCAGTAAGGCGCAGCAGTGCTGGTGAAGTCTCCCGAGGCATTCTCTGTTCTTCTCAGATGTATGTTTCAGCACGGTGATGGGATTTACACTTTGGAAAAACACTTTCTCCTGTCTTATTTCTCTTCCTGCTGGCCCCTCACCCCACCACAGCTGAGTGAATTCCTGATTAGATATCAGCTTTAGGGCTTTAGCCTGACCAAAAACTTAATAAAGACTGAAATCAAAGTCTGCTCTTCCCCTTCAGAACTACAGTTACTGCTTAATGGTGAGCACACAAATAGATAGTTTACCCAAAAAGGAAAATTCTGTAATTTTTTACTCACCTTCGTCTTATTAAAACTGTATTACTTTTTTTCTTCAGTGGAACACGAGGAAGAATTCTGAAGAATATACTGAATCCTCTTTTTTCATGCCATTACAATGAATGGAGACTTGAACCTTTCAAGGCTCAAATTCAAAAGAACCACTAAAGTACCATTACATTTGTCCATATGGCATATACAACTAGATTGTCTTCTGATGTTATACAATAGCTTGATTCAGAATGAAATTTAATTCATTATTCAGTGAAAATGTTGATATGTGCTTCAGCTCTCCTTGCGCATTCACTATAGGGATGATGTCCAATTTGTGAATGAATTGTCCTTTTCATTTGGATCTTTTTAATGAATTAGTTGATTTGTTTCATAAAACCAGTTTGAATGATTAATTCGCAAATCAGTCTTCCACTCATTGACTAAATGATCAAATTTTCAGCTGTTCTCGAATTAACAGCTCACTGGTGGAGAACATTACATTTCAGTCACAAAAAAACAATTGCATGGCTTCAGAATACATGGTATATAGCGTACAAATCATATGGACCACTTTTATTGTTCTTTTATGATGCTTTATGGTGGTTGTGCCTAATGTTATTACATTGAAAGCTCCAGTGCCCATTCATTGTAAATGCATGGAAGAGAGTGACCAGTATCATTCCTTTTTTGCAAAACAGAAGAAAAAGTCATTTAGGATTGGAACGATATGACGATGGGTAAATAATGACAGAAAGATTTGATGAATTAGTCATTCAACATCAGCACTGTACAACACTTTTACCATGTTAAAGTGCACCTGCGTGGGTGTGCTGACCAATATGAATGTGCACATAAATCACAGCTTCTTGTAAAGAAAGTAGGTTCTCATCTGGATAATTTGCCCATGGAACAACATGGTAAGCAGCTTTTTTTCTTTTTTTTTGCAGCGAGGACCAGTCTTGGTTTTTCCTTTTTTTAGTGTGTGTGTGTGTGGAACCCGAGGAAGGCTATCTTTGATTGCTCTGTGCACCTGTCAGCCAGCTTTGAACATTAACAAGATGTGTTCCTCTTTGCCTCAGGGTAGAGTCAGATAAACTTTTGCATTCTCTTTGAAGCAACTTTCGGACATCCTGTTCTCTTAATGCATCTCTGCAGTTGTTATAAGTGTACAGGCCATTTGGAGTAAAATGAGAAAGACCTGTTAATGTTTTGATGTGGCTTTTATTATTCTTTCTAAACGTTGTTTCTTTCACAATTTTCATTTGTAATTTTGTTCAAGAGGCATCCTATCATTATCAAAACTTTCATCAGTCTGCAAGCACATAAGCCTGGGAGCTTATCCTTGAAGACTGTGCTCAAGCAATATGTATCATAGCTTTAAATTCATCAAGGTTTGCGGCTGTGACGCTGTGATTGTTTATTTTCTCTCATCATCCTTTAAGCAGCCAACAAGATGAGTGGCTTGTTTTTCAGATAGCTTATGTGCAATCCATCAAATTCAAAATCTTCTGAACATGAAATACATAGACTTATTCCATGTGTATGATTGTGAAACAAGCAAAATATGACTCATTTTATCCAGCAAACCCCTTCAAAAGTGTTTACACATTCATAAAAGTGATTGCATGTGTGCTTTGATGTGGATTTTGTTCTGTTCACTGTGAATACTGTTTAATCCACTTCATGGGAACCAGAATAAGCATGAAGTACTGTATAAATAAACTCTCATGGCAAATTAATGGTAGTAGCTCTATTCCAACCCAATCCTCCATGGTCACTTTAAAATGGGCCATAGACATAGCCTATTTTCCCAGTTTGCACCCCTTTCATATTTTCCCGCCAGGCTACATTGCCCCCAAATCACCTTAAAGTTCAGTTTTGGCTTAAAGTAGGCTAACACATTATAAGAAAGAATGCCTCTGTTGTTGTTTTTTTTTTTTTTTTTTTTTTTTTTTTTTTTTGTGCAAGTTTGAGTCATTCAAAGTGTATTCAGACAAAACTCTTCTTCCAATTTTCAGATACTTTTTGAGCTCTATAATGTCAATCCCTGTTCCCACATTTTAAATTGCTGCGACAGTACAACAGCTTCTATTCAGTTTTATAATTACATTTCAGGCAGCCATAATTGCACAAATTGTTCACACACATTTGAAAATAAAATGTTTTACATTATTTGGTAATGCTGTATGAAGGTCAGTAATTTACAAGCAGTGTTGGGTGTAATAAAATTACAAAGTAATTTGCCTAATCACTGTAATCTAATTACTTTTAGTACAAAATGTAGAGCAACATAGTACATTTTAAATGATTGTAATCAGATTACAGTTGACTTTCAAGTCAATCTTTTGGTTTCTATAATAATATTATTTATGCAGAATACATGCATAAAATACATACATTTGTTTCTCTGAAAGAACAAGTCATTGTAAGGGAGAAATTTGTAGGAAAATAGGAAATATAGGCATTTTGTATTTGTTGAGCAGAAAATCAAAAACTTTTCAGTGAGTATTTTAGAAAGTAACTATGTAATTAGTAATGTAATTACTTTTTCAATGAAGTAATCGGTAAAGTCAGTAATCTGATTAAAATTTTAGAAAAGTAATTAGTAATTTGTTGTGGGTTTTGTCTTTTGAGTAACAGATACGATTTACAAGAAAGCTCTAATTTTCTAAGGTTTCAAACTTTCCAACACTATCTTAAATCCTTGACAGGTGTTTGAAAAGCACAAAAATGTTTGTCTCTCCCTGCCAGAGTATGTGAGCGGAGTGGTAGGGGAAGCAGAGCGGCATGATTTTGCCTGGAGCGAGGAGCGGGTTTTAAAAAAGAATCGAAGCATCGTTTTCTCTCGCTCCAAGAGCGCTCCAGTAATGCTCCATCATGGGCACAACACATGTTAACGACACTTAATGTAATAATTCACCACGTGTTAAGCAGTGTTAAACACTATTAGCATGAAGGATAAAATAACCAGAAAGAATGTGATAAAAACAAAAAAAACTAATTGAAAATCTAGCAGCACTTGGTAATATTCGACCTCCCGCGTGAAGGTTACTTTTGCTTTCTGTGTTCACACTCCCTATTATTGATGAAAGCTTGAGTTAACTACATGCTCGTGTCTCATCTCTTTATTCCTACATCAACTGCCATATATTGAAAATTAATGACGGGACGGTGAAGGAGAACATGTGTGGGGAGGTGATTGCCACGAGCAAATCCTAAAAGAAGTGTCCAGAAAACACGATGATAATCTGTTCACATGTGGAGAGAAAATCTAAAGGTAATACGTATATTTATATCTCTCCACTATTAAATATTTTGAATAATCATAATCGTTCTAATCTAATGCATCGCAATCTTAACTGTAGGCTATTATGTCCTGCATTAAATAGAATCGAACTTTTAACGACTTAAAACACCAACTGAACTAATCAATATGTTAATATTGCGTTTGACTTTGATCAACTGCCATCTACATTTATTTGAGTGCCGTACACTAATTTATGCATTATATATTTGCAGATGAAGAAGCTCAGCAAATGTGAACACATCTTTAAAAAGCTCAAATGCTAGTATTTCTAAAAGTGAACTCTGCATTAGACATAGTTTCGATAGTCTTTAGTTTTGATTTAAAAAAGTGTAGAACATTCTGAGAATGTAATTTTTTCGTTCATAGAATTCTAGGGCAATGTTAATTAAAGGAAGAGCAATAATAGAAAAGAATAGGCAATAATTAGGCAATAATACATAATAATGGGGCCTAATAATATTTTTTTTTTATTTTTTTTTTGTAATTTATTTATTTAATTTAATGTTTTGTTTTCGTTCTAATCATTTTATTTATTTATTTTATTTTCGTTCGGTAATTTATATTTGTAATTTAATGTTTTTTTTGTTTTTTTTCGTCTAGTAATTTCTTTAATTTATTAAATCCAGAGAATGTTGCAGACATGTTTTAAAATCAAGCTATAAAAATAATGTAATTTAGTTTTGGGCTAATGTTAGTGTTCCAATAAAGCACACTGTAGATTTTCTCCTAATATTGGGTATTTATTTTCATTTAATACATCTTCTGCATGGAGGGTTGTGATGTTTAAAAGCATATTAAAATAAATATTAAATTTACAGTGGAGAGGTAGTTAGGTGCTAATTTTGCCATGGAACGAACACTGAGGGGTTGTCTCTAATCTAGGATCGTGGAGCGAGAAAGGAGTGGGAAATGGACAATCCGGAGTGGAGCTGGAGTGAAGTGATTAAAGAATGCTTTGAGTGCGGAAGGGAAATTGTTGCCGCTCCACTCAACTTCACACTTTTTTTTTCTCAGAGTCCAGTACTGTAAATGACCCCGGATTGCAATAACAGCTCTCACAGTGAGTGTACACACCAGTGTTCAGCTTAATTCCAGAAAAGTCTTGCAACCCAAACAATTTGGATTTAAACTTCTAAAGTTTCGGCTTGTAGGTGCAGCAGACGTTTGTCCTGCAAAGCAGCTTAGTTCCAGAAGATTGGAGCACAAATGGCACAGGGCAACCTCTTCCCAGCTGCTATTAACCTTTGACCTCTGGCACTGACCACACCATGGCTGAGGCTGAAATTGTTGGCCTGTTTTTCAGTGGACTATCACATTGTGGAATGTCCTCAGAGGGGCATATGTTTCGGGCTGGAGGGTGGCTGATTGCATTTTTGATTCCTGCTGTGAAGTAACGGACATAGGCCTTTCCAGTTTTGCCCTTATAGTGGGAATAATGCCATACTTCAAAGTGAGTTTGTGGTTGTCATTTTATAAAAAGATGGATATCTACAGTGGGCCCCAAAAAGTATTAGAACACTGAAGCCATAGTTAAAGATGTATGAATGCCATTGCATTTTAATTTTGCATTGATTTCAGAGAAACATTGCACAAACACACATTTTAAGCAAAACATTTCACAATTTTAATTTTAATTGTAATTTTTATTAATTTTTTTAATTACGAAAATAAATATACAGTTTAAATTTAAAACAATGTTTGGACTGTTGGACACACTGTTCAACTAATTTATTTAAATAACATGCTTAAGTTCAGTCAACTTACTATATCAGTGAGAATTTAGAAATGTAGAAATATCATTTTCTTTTACTTAGGAAGTTGAGACGTCAAAATATATTGATCCAACTGTTCATTTTATGCAACCTGAATTGTTTTTTTCAGTATCATAATATAGGTCTCTCCACTTTTATTTTAAATTAGAGATAGAGTTAAGGCCTTAACACATCCAATTAATTTTAAGTTTAGCACGTTATTTTTAACCTTTGCAATGTGTCCGCCCGGAGTCATTACAGTGACGCACACACCACAAACACAGCCGTGTCAGTGATCAAATGTTGGGGAAAGGACCTCTTAATGCTAATTGTTGAAAAAAACAAGCCCAGAGGGTGAAATGAGGCAAAATATTTGTTTTGTGGTAATCGACATTATGCCACAAATGCTGTCAATTGAGCCTGACTTGTATTGAACCCTGAATATTCCTTTAGGCATTTAAGATTCACACATTTTAAGTGTGACTTAAGTTTCCTAATACTTTTGGGACCACTGCATATAGATGGATGTGTGGATAGATATGCCATCTGGTGTATGCTTTTCTTCATTTTGTTAACCAAAAATGTGCTATTTATTGTCCCCACATCATTGAAGTCCAGCTACAGGCTCAGCTAGCACAACAGTCAGTTCTACATGCTTAGAGCTCACCTGCATGTATGTTTCTTTTGTGTGTTGCATTTGGAAGGCTGGATAGGCGGGCACATTTTAATAAGCACTGGGGTTTAGTAGAGGCACAAAGCAGCCAACTGCTTGCAACAACAGTTCAGACACAAGCAGCTCGTCTCCCCTTGTTCCTGCAGTCGGCTTTTCATCCAGAGCAGGCTGAGGGGCCCCCAAACAAAGAGGGACCCTTTCACAGGGCAAGAGGCTCCGCAAAGCACATTAACTTCGTCATTTCAATAGGCCAGATGCTCCATCTAAATAGAATGATGGCAATCTGGATTTCATAAAGCGTCTCTCTCTAACCATCATCGGAGAACAACCTTTCCATCTCTTAATATTCTGAAGGCTGCTTTACGTCAGGCCTCAGACAATTTACACACATTTGTGGCCCCTCTAAAATCTTATTGTGCAACAATGTGTGTGTGCAACCGTGCTTTTGGCATGTTTGCATTTGTGTTATTTGCCCAAACTTTTTTTTAAACACTCTGCATTCAATTTACTGCTTTGAGGAGTAAACCATTGGTTGACACACAAAGCCTTTTTTTTTTTATGTATTTAATACATGAACAGCTTCTTTTTGACAGCGTGAATGAAAGGAGATATTTTCCATCATAAGTTAATATCAACTAAAATCTCGACACAGTAGACACAGTGGCGATGGGCCAGACACATGCATTGCTGACTGCTGTAACCCCTTTGTGTTCTCCAATTAGCACCTATTAATGATGTGACCACAGTGATCTTGCTCTGTTTTTCTCTTTTTTTTTTTTTTTGCCACACAAAGTTGCTGTCTATGTAGTGTGTTCCAAATCAGTCACTTGATGGTTAGGATGCTGTCTTCGAAGGCAGCTGGGAGTAGGCAGTGAAGCAGCTCACTAGCTTTTGGTTTTGGAGTTGCTAATATCTTAAAATCTTGATTCTTTGTCTGTTTTAGTATTTCAGACATCAAAGAATGTCTCTGAATGTTCTTATTGGAAATGTAATCGTTTCGTCTGCTGTTGTTATGTGTTGTTTGACTGTCTTTCTCTCTCATCTCTCACAGGTTGGAGAAAGACAGCATGTGCTGGTCACTGAAGAGTCTTTTGATTCCCAGTACTATGTTGCCCACAACAAGTTTTATGAACAGGTACAAGTAGATCTTTGACTTTGACTTAAAAGTGGTTATTTTCTACCTGAACAGGTTAATTGTATTTATATGATGTCATACAATGGCAGTTTATAGTTGACACCTCTTCAAGCTTAAAAAAGACGCAAAAGTATAATTCAGAAATCTAATAAATTATTGTGAGAGTATATATGTGTTTATATATATATATATATATATATATATATATATATATATATA
>NC_059359.1:39926028-39941952 GCF_019703515.2 Myxocyprinus asiaticus
AACACTAGAGGGAGTGTTACCTATAGGTCAAAATCAAATCAAATCAAATCACTTTATTGTCACACAGCCATATACACAAGTGCAATGGTGTGTGAAATTCTTGGGTGCAGTTCCGATCAACATAGCAGTCGTGACAGTGATGAGACATATACCAATTTACAATAACATCAAATTAACACAACACAATTTAAACATCTGTTATACATAATTACACTCAACTTAAAACATCACATTAACACAACACAATTTAAGCATCTGTTATACACATAATTACACTCAACTTAAAACATCAAATTAACACAACACAATTTAAACATCTGTTATACATAATTACACAACTTAAAACATCACATTAACACAACACAATTTAAACATCTGTTATACACATAATTACACTCAACAATATACAAATAATAACATACACTGTACAGTATACAATATGCTGTTTTTGTTTTTTTTTGTTTTTTACTATATAGATACTATATAGATACACATTATTCAATAAAAAATAAAAAAAAAAAATATATAAAAAAGTGTATATATATATATATATATATATATATATTATATATATATATATATATATATATATATAGAATGTACAGTATTGTACTGTATTGACATTCAGGCTGTCGGTTGATAGTCAGTTGTTAAGAGAGACATAATATAATAACAGTAATATAATTTATGACAGTCCGGTGTGAGATAAAAGAGGAATAAAGTGCAGGGCTGATGTATTTTGATCGTGGGAGATCAAGAGTTCAGAAGTCTGATTGCTTGGGGGAAGAAGCTGTCATGGAGTCGGCTGGTGCGGGTCCTGATGCTGCGATACCGCCTACCTGATGGTAGCAGTGAGAACAGCCCATGGCTCGGGTGGCTGGAGTCTCTGATGATCCTCCGAGCTTTTTTCACACACCGCCTTGTATATATTTCCTGGAGGGAGGGAAGCTCACCTCCGATGATGTGTTTGGCAGTTCGCACCACCCTTTGCAGTGCTTTGTGGTTGTGGGCGGTGCTATTGCCGTACCAGGCGGAGATACAGCCAGTCAGGATGCTCTCCACAGTGCAGGTGTAGAACCGTGTGAGGATGTGGCGGTTCATTCCAAACTTCCTCAGCCGTCTCAGGAAGAAGAGGCGCTGATGAGCCTTCTTCACAACGACTTCAGTGTGGACGGACCATGTGAGTTCCTCAGTGATGTGGACACCCAGGAACTTGAAGCTGCTGACTCTCTCCACTGGTGCTCCATTGAGGGTGATGGGACTGTGTTCTCTGTCTTTTCTTCTGAAGTCCACCACAAGCTCCTTTGTCTTACTGACGTTGAGGGAGAGGTTGTGCTCCTGACACCAGTGCGTCAGAGTGTGCACCTCCTCTCTGTAGGCTGTTTCATCATTGTCAGTGATCAGACCTACCACCGTCGTGTCATCAGCAAACTTAATGATGGCATTGGAGTTATGTGTTGCCACACAGTCATGTGTGTACAGGGAATACAGTAGTGGGCTGAGAACACAGCCCTGCGGGGCTCCAGTGTTGAGGGTCAGTGATGAGGAGATGTTGCTGCCTATTCTAACCACCTGGCGTCTGCTTGACAGGAAGTCCAGGATCCAGCTGCACAGTGAGCTGTTTAAGCCCAGAGCCCGGAGTTTCTCATCTAGCTTGGAGGGCACTATGGTGTTGAATGCTGAGCTGTAGTCTACAAACAACATTCTCACATAAGTGTTCTTTTTTCCAGGTGGGAGAGAGCAGTGTGTATTGTAGATGCAATGGCATCATCAGTGGAGCGGTTGTTGCGGTATGCAAACTGCAGCGGGTCAAGATTGAGTGGTAATACAGAGCAGATGTAATCTCTGATTAGTCTCTCAAAACATTTGCTGATGATGGGGGTCAGAGCAACAGGACGCCAGTCATTTAAACACGTTATTTTTGATCGTTTTGGAACAGGCACAATGGTGGATGTTTTAAAGCATGTGGGGACTACAGACAAAGAGAGGGAAAGGTTGAAAATTTCTGTAAAAACACCATCCAGCTGGTTCGCGCACGCTCTGATGACGCGGCCCGGAATGCCGTCTGGACCCGCGGCTTTGCGGATATTCACCCGTCGGAAGGATCGGGTTACATCCGCTACAGAGACGGAGAGTGAACTAACCTCTGTAGCTTCAGCCGCGGGAGCTCTCTCCGCAAGGGCGGTGTTATTTCCCTCAAAACGAGCATAAAAAGTATTTAGCTCATCCGGTAGAGAGGCAGCGGTGTTCATGGCGGAGTTTTTATTCCCTTTAAAGTCCGTGATGATGTTAATTCCCTGCCACATGCTTCTAGAGTTGGTGGTGTTAAACTGTCCTTCAATCTTGCTCCTGTACTGGCGTTTTGCAGTTTTTCGGAGGGCATAACTGGCTTGTTTATGCTCCTCCGCGTTCCCGGAATTAAAAGCGGAGGTCCGGACATTAAGTGCCGCGCGAACATCGCTATTGATCCACGGCTTCTGATTCGGATAGATTCGCACAGTTCTGGTCGGAATCACTTCCTCTACACACGTTCTGATGAAACACATTACGCTATCAGCGTAAAGCTCGATGTCGTCATCAGAGGCGGACCGGAACATCTCCCAGTCCGTGCGATCAAAACAGTATTGTAGCGTAGAGTCTGATTGGTCCGACCAGCACTGGATCGTTCTGAGGGTGGGTGCTTCCTGTTTCAATTTCTGCCTGTAAGCGGGCAGAAGCAGAATGGAAGAGTGGTCCGATTTGCCAAATGGTGGGCGGGGGAGGGATTTGTAGCCATCCTGGAACGGAGAGTAGCAACGGTCCAAAACCCGGTCCCCTCGTGTGTTGAAACTAATGTGCTGGTGATATTTTGGTGCGACTGATTTTAAACTGGCTTTATTAAAGTCCCCGGTCACAATGAACGCAGCCTCAGGGTGCGCGGTTTCCTGCTCACTTATACTCCCATACAGTTCCTTGAGTGCCCGGTCTGTGTCGGCTAGTGGGGGAATGTACACAGCAGTGATAATGACCGCTGTGAATTCCTTCGGTAGCCAGAATGGTCGACACAGAAGCATAAGAAATTCCAGATCAGGAGAACAGAAAGACTTGATGGAATGTACGTTCCTCTGATCACACCAGGATTTGTTGATCATAAAACATACACCACCTCCTCTAGTTTTACCTGAGAGGTCTTTCGCTCTGTCCGCTCGGAGCATGGAGAACCCTGCGGGTTCAATGGCTGAGTCTGGAATCTCCGCAGACATCCAAGTTTCCGTAAGGCAGATAATGCAGCAGTCCCTCGTCTCTCGTTGGAAAGAGATCCGCGCTTTCAGCTCGCAGAGCTTGTTATCCAGAGACTGAACATTTGCCAGTAGAATAGTGGGGTAGCGGGGGTCGATTTGCGCGGCGTCTTACTCTGATGAGAACGCCGGCTCTGTTTCCCCTTTTCCTCCTGCGTTTCCGCGGCCGTGCTGCCCAGACAAAGGGCTCCGCTTGCGTGTTTGTAAACAGCGGGTCGGCATTGAGGAACGTGAAGTCCGGTTTTCGGTGTGAGATCGCTGAACCAATGTCCAAAAGTGTTTGTCTGTCGTAGACAATAAGGCAGACAACATCCAAGACAAAAAACATAAGAATTGTAAACAAAACAAACAAACCATTGCTATGTTGTGTCGGAGCTCGCAATGCAGCAGCCATACTCGGCGCCATCTTGAGTCTGTATTCTAGCCACACAAATGGCTAGAATACAGAGATTAATTTTAAATTTAAATTCAAACACTGTTTGAACTAAATTTAAAAAGTGGGTGGCTAAGGCAAGAGAGAAAGAGGCCTGAATAATACAGAATGATAATAATAATAACAAAAAAAATAAATAAAAATAAAAATAAAATAAAAAAATAAAAATAAGAAAATACAAGGAGAAGAATAAAAGTTATGATAATAAAATAAAATAAAACAAACCAAGGAAGAATTGGAATACGTTTTTCAAATGCAATGACAGGGCTAACCAAGGAAAACCAACCTACTGAGAATGGCCACAAGGTGGCGTGGGTGAGCCACCCAAGGATCAGAAGAGAAGAGTGTAGAGGTGAAATTTGAGAAGTGCTAGACACTTAACTAAACTGCCCTCTAGTGTTAATCAAAGGTACTGTGATTAAATCTGAGCGCGTCTAGTGTGATTGCTCTCGCTCTAGCGGCTGATTTACTGCAACGATCACAAGTACAATGCAATTTGATCCGAACCGAATTTTAGTTTGTGCAACTTAACTGCACAAAGGTGTGTGGCAGGGTTTCTTCGCTGCCTGTTACACAATAACAATTATAAACAACAGGGTTTCTTCGCTGTTATTACACAAATGATCAATTATGAACAACAGGGTTTCTTCGCTGTTGTTACACAAATTATCAACTATAACCAACAGGGTTTCTTCGCTGTTGTTACACAAACTATCAATTATGAACAACAGGGTTTCTTCGCTGTTGTTACTCCAATGCTCACTATGTTCTACCAGGCCTTTCACAGCCAAGTTGTTACACCAATTATCAATTATGAACAACAGGGTTTCTTCGCTGTTGTTACACAAATGATCAATTATGAACAACAGGGTTTCTTCGCTGTTGCTACACAAATTATCACTTGATCAAGGTTTTTAAAACTCTCATTTACATACCAATTAGATATGATTAGATTTGAATTAGGCACCCATTCGTACGTTAATGGTTAACCCAAGAGAGTAACGATCATCTAGTTGAATGAAATTTGCAACACAAATAACTTCAGTCTAGCGATACAATCACCTAAGGCCTTTAAAAGATGATAAGAGGAGCATCGCTCAAATCCATCTTTATCGCAATGAAGGAAGTTTTCTTCGTTCCAACAGGCAATTTTGATAATATTAAAATGTACTGTAAAGAAGTTTCTTCGTCTTTACAGAACGATTTTAATATTATGAACTGCAGTTTACTTTTACAATTACAATTAACAGTGACTAAATGTTAGACAAATAGAGGCTGTTAAAAATACAGTACTGGAGGTGGCTTTAACCATCCAATCAAAAGAGTGAGTCCGCGTTGCGACTTGTCTCACTCTGAGCGTGCATAATACAAAAACACAAATAAATTGATACTGAGTTTTCTCACACACAAAGTTTGAATGTGCCCGCGGTTCTCCACCAATTAAATATGTAGCAAATTAGCTTAAAAAGGGAATTATTTATAATTAATTATAACTGGTTATAATTAATAATAAATATTTAGATTAGATCTTAGAATTAACTGTAGCAGAATCGATATTACAATTATCTGATCCGTCCGTCCACTGAGCAGACAATATAATTATTTATCAATTCTAGGAAGATTACTTTCCTGGCCAAGGAACAATAGCCTTCCTACTTATACAGTGCTAGCAGTAGTTTAGCATGTAGCAAGGAGCAACATTCAGTGACTTTGAATTGTGAGCGGAACACAGAGACAATCAATTGTGAATATAAGGGATTTAATAAATGAAACTATAACTAACATACAAACAAACTAAGCAAAACATACATATATAGAATGAAGGAAAGTAAGGAAAGGAGAGAGAAGAGCAAAGAATGGCAGTATTTCACATCAATTAACCACAACCTAAATGAGAATCATCAGAGGCACAATTCACCTTAAAAGGGGTTCAAACTTAAACACGCATCTAATCAGTTGTAAATGGTTACTTGCATTGGTTTGTTGCTGAATAAGAGTCTTGATGCGGTAGACGAGGTTCTCGACGATTTCTTTAGGAGTGAGTTGAAGAAGTCCACAGCAAATCCACAAAGTTACTTGAAGGTAAACACTGCCAGAAGGTTAAACTCAAGAGGAGAGTTTTGGAGTGTGTTGGTCTCAAGAAGAAGAGTTTTGAGCGATGATTAGTCTGCATTCTGGAGTTTTAATAGTTCATTGCCGCACCCATTTTGTGGGTGGAGTGGCCAATCAGAGGCATGCATTTTGAGCGGGAGAGACATCCTCTGTCTCCGTTTATGGCCCATTCGCATTTTATTGCAGATCTGGACTGCTAGTGCAGCTTTTAATTCAAAACATTTGTTCGATGCATTTCACGATCACATGGTGTACATTATTGTGTGAGGAATAAAGAGAAGATCATTTTGATACCAAGAAGGTAACCTCCAGACGATATTAAAGCAGAGATACACTCATACACTTGAATATAGGCATTTAACGTCTAACTAATACAAGTAAAGGGTTTTAACTAAGTTAATATAATAGGGGAATATACATACGACACATGCATATAGCAGATACATTTATAACTGCTTACTATGGCCTAAATAGAGAAAATGTCTTTAGGTGTGTGTGTGACGTGTATTGGAATTACTGGAGACAGACAACTGCTCTGGTGCCTGGCACGGGGGTCACCCCCCTTTCTGTGGAATGTGTTTGAAGCTTGATGGAGACACTCCAGAGGCAACCTGTTTTAGCATCCTTTTGATAGTGATAAAGACCATCTGCAATTTAGCACCCATATAAATGTAAACGCGGAGGCCAGGTCAGTAATTTATATGCAAATGTCAAAAGGCTAAAAGGTTGTTTTTTTTAAAACAAAGTGTAATTAGCCATCACTGATCTTACACAGACGTTACAGGCGTGTCCGCCAAAGTGTTGAGGTTGCCCGGGATGTGAGTGGCTTGCAGCGACTTGGTGCTGCTGACTTCGTTGGAGGAGACGGCGGGCGAGTTGTGACATACAGCGGGAGCACAGACCGCCTTGGCGGTTGACATATGCTACCGCTGCCATGCTGTCTGTCCGAACTAGCACGTGCTTGTCCTTGTCAGCTCTTCATGCACTTCTGGGAAGAAAGGAATGGGGCGGGGCGTGGCTTTGAGCGGCGCCGCGAGCCCAGGAACCAATCACCGAGCCGCGAGGGTTCAGGGTAGAGCGGTGAAATCCACTCTAACTGACGCTCGCGGCTGCCCGGGAAAGCATGTCATCATCTCCGTGTCAGCCTGTGACTGGCCGATCGACCCCGAAGGGAGGAGCCCAGCTGAGGCTTCCAACTGGACGAGCCCGCTCTCCGATGCTGCACTCGAGAGCTCATCACTTTCGCGGGCTCCGAATAAGAGGTCGAACTCGCCGTGAGACGAGCCGGCGGACTCACCCGGAAGCCCGATCGAGGCAGACGAGCGTGCTGGGGAATGGGAGGTCCGCGGGGGGATACCCGGCGGAGGCGGTCCCATTGGTGTCCCCAAATCGCCCCCAGTGCTAGCCGCGCTGGCCTCAAACCCGTGGGTAAAAGGACCAAGGCGGGAGCCTCTGGGGTGGCTCGCTTTCTTATGAAGGCGAGCCGCGACCGCAACGTTGCCATGGACATATTCTCGCAATGAGAACATGACCATCCACGAACACTGTCTCCGCGTGAGCAGTGCCCAGACACGAAAGACAGTGATCGTGACCATTAGAAGGTGAGAGATAACGAGCACAACCAGGAATAACACACAATCGGAAAAGCATCTTTAAAAAGACGCGTCTTTAAAAAGACGTTCCGTGTGTGCGCTCTTTTAGAGAAATATATACTCTTTTAGAGGGGAAAAATGCTCTTTCAGAAAATATACTCTCTAGTTTTTCTGCCGAAGCGCCCAGGGGCATTCTCTGCAGTGCACCAGTGCAGAGGAGGGAGAAGCCGCTGAAATGCGCCGTCAGATCCAGCAGAGGTGAATGAACAGTAGTATTCAGCTCAGTGAGCATGACCGTTCGGCTCCGAAGAGAAAATCTGAATGAGTGGTTGCATACCAGCTCCTTTTATACGCGTATGTTCGGGGGAGTGGCATGCAAATACCACTCGCCAATTTTCATTGGCCTTTTATCAAAGACCAGAGGTGTCTCGGGCTCCCAAGAGTGACCACTAGTGTCACTACATCGACACCAACGTCGAGTGAGTGACAGATAGGGAACTTGCGTGAATATCGATACCTCTCAGCTGACAAGCCAGGTTTTCTCTGAAATCTATCTGGGTTAAGTTCACTGGTCTACGCTCATCCCCTGGTGCCACATGAATGTGTTGCCATTCCTAAAACAATATGAAACTTTTGACGACAGCAATGTCTATGAAGTGGAAAAAAGAGTCTTCCACCACTTCTGAGTTTTTTGTAGGATGTCGTAAGATTTTATCATTTGGTCTGACCTATCAACACCGCCCATGTTTTTGTTATAATTGCTGAAGACAGTGGGCTGGAGGGCTACTTCTTTTGTCCAGTCACCATAATTTTTTACAAACCTAGTAATTTCAGTTGAGCCATTCGCATTGTGGAAATTGGAGAGGCACAAAACTGCACGCGTGTCCTTCCATTGAATTACAAGTACATATTCCCCTCAATCCTACACCACCTCATATCCCCACGAGCTGTCTTGCATTCCCATCTTTTGATGTCTTTAAATTCTGCAGGAAACAGTTCACGATTCACCCTGCATGTCCCACAGGCATTAGTTCCCAATTCTAACAACTTAACCATAAGAGCTGGGGACATGTAAAAGTTGTCAAACCAAACATTGTGGCCCTGGTCTTTGAATGGCTGCAGTAACGATTCAACTACTTTGGTAGCCAAGTCAGTGACACGCCCATCATGACTACCTGTGTAAACATTAAATTTGAGAGTATACCCCGAGTCTGATGTTGCAATTACCCATAAATTAAAACCCCACTATGTAGGCTTGCCCTTCATGTATTGTTTAAATCCTGACTGAGCTTTAGACTTGACCATACGTTCATCTATTGCAAGATTTTGGTTAGGCTGAAAGAGCTGCTGGCATTTTTGTTTGAGGTGGTCCATAAGATAACGCAACTTCCTTAGGCGACCCTGATTATACTCTGTGGTAGGGTCTACAACATGTAGAGCTGCTAAAAGAGCCTTGTAGCAGTCACGCGACATAAATCCCCTCGCACAAGAGCCCTGAAGTGACTTGGTTCCCAATGACGATGGGAATCAGGGAGAATTAAAAACCCCATGTAAATAAGCAACCCAAGCTATTGTAAAATTCATTGGGGTCACCTCCATCCAAGATCCTTGTTAGCTGGAATATGACGGACAGTTTAGGACGAGCTCCCACCCCTGACGGTTTGTAAAGCTGCATATCTCAGCAACTACAGCCTGAGTAAGAAACAGCATGAACAAGTCAATTTCTCACAACATCACATTGGAGGTTGACCGCACAACCTGACGCACGCTACCTTAGTCAATACCGAATGGATGGCTAGGCTTAAAAGGGAGAGGTTTTGGTGCCTGTGAATCGATGTCAGAGTAAGAGGGATAAGAGAAGTCAGGGAAGCGTTTATGCTTTCTAGCTGACTTGGGACCTGTGCGAGAATGGCTAGCCATACCCAAAATAATAAGAATAACAGTGATAGTGTTACTGTGAGTATCAGTCATATGAGAAATAGAAACAAACAATACATACACATTCATATATACCCATTTGATGGTCTTGGCTGGGGAACAGGTTCCATCTCATCCTCCATCTCCTCGTGGTCTGGGTATTCCTGAGTTGTTCCTGGTCCAGCAGATCTTCCTCCAGTGTACTCATGCCCTCATGAGCCATGTCCTCTTCTGCTATGGACCTAAGCTCATCAGCAGTCAGCTGCCTCCTCCTCTTGAGGGTGCTGAGCAGGGAGCCATAGTCTCTATCCATCTCTACAACAGAAAAAAGTACACAATTGGTGGCCAGCAGTGTGTTCTTTACAAATCCATACACTGAATAGTCATCAAAGGCTTGCAGACTAACCAGAATGTCCAACTGCAGACAGCCCTCTCACACTTTCTTTGTGAACAGGAAGCTACACACAATCTAAAACCATGCCTGTGTGATGGATGGGTAAGGATATCTGCTAAATTATAGAAAGATACACTTACAGAAATATTTAAGCCTATTTGTAAGATTTATGTAATTTAATTGCATATAAAAGTTTCATTCATTTGCATTACATAGTTTTAATATAAACAAACTTTGAAATTTTATATGCAATTAAATTACATAAATCTTACAAATAGGCTTAATTATTTCTGAGTGTATCTACCATTTGTATTTATTTTTTATTACAAGGGAAAATCAACAAGCTAGATAACTTATCTAACTAGCAGGCCAGTTTCCAGGCAGGTCTGAACAGCGTAAAAAAAAAAAAGAAAAAAAAAGGTCTCAACAGCGTCTGCTCTCTGCCTCGCATTACTTCAGGCAGATTTTTCACAAGCGACAAAATTGGCCAAAAAAGTTATTGATATTTAGCTAAAAATTTACATAGTATTGCTAGCTAATGTTTATTTAGCAAGTTTCACAGAAATATGCTTAAAAATAGAGGCTAGCTGCCTGTCCGATGAATGCCGACGGTCATGTCATTGTTTCCAGAAATAACTAGCATTTCTCCTACAAATAAATGCTTCATAACTAAAATATTTTGACTTTCAATAGACTATATTGACAACACCTGTTAAATAACTTGTCTTACCTCGAAAGATCGCCTCAGTTATCAATTTGAAGCAGTAAGTCCAACACTGGAGGTAATCTCCGGGTGTATCCTCTCTGGCTCCGCTCAGGCAAATGGAGGATGACGCTGATGACGATACATTTATTATTCACGCCCAGTAACCCCTGAACCAATCATATGTGCTTTTAGCTAATATTGTCATGAGTATCTGGCAGTTTTCAGAAATAAAATCAGTGATTGGACGGCGAAGATATTGAGACAGGAACCATGGGAATAATTGTTCCCAAATTTGAACACTCCAGCTGGAAAGGGTTAATTCAAATGTAAGTATAATGCAACAACACATATGTATATTGTAAGTACATGTATCAAATGATTTAGTTAAAAACACCTAATATAAAGTTGATCAAATTCAGACATTGAAATCGTCATTGTAAAACATTACTTACCCTTCTTTACTGCTTCAGCATCCTTATTAATCAGGGCTTTGAACCAGTTGAGTATGAAGCTCTCTTTAGCATGACACAGTTGTGCAATCACCTTCATGGATGCTCATCAGTGCTATACAGTCCCTAACCTGCTATTCCCCAGTCGCCATGCGGAGGAATGGCAGATTAGACTGCTCTATCTGCAGAAATTACAGGAATGATATGCACTTCATGGCAATTTAAGCATTTTGGTGCTCCTTCACTTCTCTGGGATTAACCTCCAATGGCCCCCTGAGGCCGTGAATGTGTAGAGCAGAATAAAGAACAGCAGAGTAGCTGTGGCTACAAATAGGCATCATATTGTCAGTTCTTTAGTATGAGTTGATGTTAGAGCTTTTGTTGAAATTGTCAACTTTTAGTGTTGTGTTTCAGTCAACCTGGTCTCATAGACTCTACCTACATTTCTGATAAATGATTTTACGTGGCTCATGTACGTGTGGTGTCAGTTCCCTGGTGAAATAAACACTAGAGGTTCTACAACAACAATGACTTTTATTCACTTTTACACAAATCACAAGCAAAACGGCAGACTATCAGTTCATGAAAACGTACTTTTCGCCCTGTTACGCACAAAATGTTATCTTATGACACCTAAACATTTTTATTGTAGCACATAACTTGTAAAGTGACACATTTTAACCATTGCATTATACAACCAACTGCATTCACAAGCTTGTTCAATTGTGATACATTTTGTGGTAAAGTACAAGTCCTGAAGAGCACGCAAGTCGACAAGTGAGCCAAACGTGTCATAGAAGCTCCACAAAATGACAAGTTTGCTTCAGCAGATTTAGTTTTTTAAGCTTAAGGTTTAGGGTAAGGAGGTAGGTTTTGTTGATTTAAAATTGGATGGAGCATTAACCTTAAAAACCTAATCTGTTTGGGATAAAAGCTCACTTTTAGTGCTACTCAGTGGACATTTTCCCACCGTGATACATGCAAGTAACCACATAATCTCATTTTGCAAAATTAAAATTTTCATGAGATCAGGCTGGTTTCAAATGACATGTAAAATGATATTCAAGAGATATTACATGAGGAAGAGTGCACTAAATATTGAGTGTGATCTTGCCTTTATACAAATATCAAGTAACTTACATTTTAGAAAAAATATGACCAGTTATATTGTTTAATTTTGCTCAACCAATGAAAGTCAGCACTTTTGGAATACTGCTTATCCAATCAGAGAACTGGAATTAACCGTTGTTCAAGAGTAAATACTGCTTAATGTGATGGTGGCCATTTTCAACAGGGTTTGTAGAGGAAACTTGTCTCCATATGAATTTATGAAGCCAGGATGTAATATGTCCGATGCTTCCTCTGGGTGTAAACTGTTCCGCTCATTTTATCAGCCATAAATATACATCAAGAATCAAGTTTGAATTTTTTATGAGGGTGATCATGCATTGCACAGTCTCTTGACCCTTCCCAATCTTTACGGTATACTACCTGAAAACAGTCAAGTTGTCCCTATGGACCATTTCAGCCTTCCATCAAGCCTTTTTGACCCATGCTTCTACTTGGGGGTGGGGTGAGCGAAGATGTAATTTGAAGGTGCAGGGCAACAAAGGCCCTTTTCTCTTCAGACAAAGCCTTTCAGTAGTGCAATCGAAGAAGCTGTTGGCTCACCTTGACAGCTCCTCTACCCACAATGCACTAAGTGGATGATTAAAAAGAAATGGAGGGTTTTACCGCGGGGTATGCGTAGCTTCCCTGGAGTCCCCCGAGCTGCTGAAGCGCAGAGCTACAGCTGTCCTCCAAACAAGCCTGACATTCTTTATTTATTTCTTATGAAATATTGATGCGTGTTATGAAAGGTTTAAAATAATGTGTCTAGCCTCCTCTGGCCCGGCCACACTGTTTTCTAATGCATAAATAATTCTGGGCCCTCGGACAGAGAGCTGGCACTTTAGGTGGGGATGTTGCCGATGTATCACATTCTTTCTGCCCTAGAAAAAAAGCAGGAGCTTGTAATTTCCTACATTTATACAATCGGCATGCTTGCTTAATAATTGATGGACAAATTTAGGGACCAAAACACCAACACAATATGACTTTATGTCAAAGGGTTAGTCCCCGCAGAACGGGGGCCGGATCGGCTCTCGGAATAGGCTCCCCCACATTTGGATCTCGTTTTTGATTTCCTGCTGGTTTCGATGCCAGCCCGGCAGTGTCTTGCATACACCGTGCCCATGATGAGGTCTGGCTTTGCATGGCTGGTGATAAGCAAGCGCTTTAGCCCATTATGAGAGAGGGGGAAATGTTTTGTTTCTGAACACAAATGGGTTTTTCACACTGACATGAACTCGGTTTGATTGCCTGGTCGACACACAGATGTGATGGGGCGACCTCTCGCTTCTCATCTTAATATCGAGTGTAATGTACAATTATGCCTGCAATTGTCAGTCAGATCTATTTGCCTGATACACACCAGGACCAAAGGCAGCGAGGGCTGGATGGTAATTTCACTCTCAATGCTTCAATTAACATGCAGCACAGAATACAGCTGCTCTGTGGCTCATGTACAGTTCTCAGTACTGTAATATAAGTCACACTCTTTACAGTGCTGCCAATTTGAAATAAACGAGGCCATTTAACCTGCATATTCCAAATATGCATATACTGCATTTACAGTTTTAATAATGCTTGAGGTACTCTATTTTAGAATGTGTGCACACTCAAATGCCATTTCAGTACAATAAGGTGAGAGGCAATCCTTTGAATTGTATACGGACCTGGTGAAAGGTAAAGCAATTTTCCATTTGAACCTCTAATGATCCAGAAGAATGCAATCAAGATTTTAAGTCGTGGGGTCGAGACGTTTATATTGACTGTCACCTTCTAAGAGGCTGAGAGCCAGTGCTCTGTCCTGATGACTTTGTGCATTGATTTTAGAGTTAGAGTTTGCTTGCACTAATGTTTCCTCTTTGTCTTTCCCCTCCTGGGGCAGCACAAACTCACTCAAAGGTCTCACTCTAAATACAGGCTATAGCTTTGACTGTTCGATACGTTTGTTGCTTTTTGTGGATAATGAAAGCCATGCATAGAGATTTTGGTGGATGGTTGGATCAGCTTTTGCTTTTTTCATTTGGTGCACAATTTTTAAAGGCGCAGCAATAATAAAGAAATGTTCCCGTTGCAATAATTTCTTTGGAAATAAGGTAAAGATAATTATATATATATATATATATATATATATATATATATATATATATATATATATATATATATATGAATTCATGATTTCATTAGCTATTCACAAAAAAATCCACAGCTATTGTTTTCTAACTTTCAGAAATATGCCCTCTTGAATTTTTAGGTGTCGGTGTTGTTTCGCACTTTATTTACCAGCACATTTAAAACTGACCAAATCTGCAACCTAAAATAAGCCTCAAGCCTCTGCAACCCATTTTAATGTTTAACCCATGTTAAGGTGTTTAAAATGAGTCATGTTTTACATTACAATGTTACAACGTAATTACATAAGTAAGTACTATGTAATGCTATTATATAAATTGGAATTAAAGGCATATTCTGGGTTCAAAACAAGTTAAGCTTAATCGACAGCATTTGTGACATAATGTTGATTACCACAAAAATACATTTCGATTCGTCCCTCCTTTTCTTTTAAAAAAGCAAAAATCTGGGTTAAAGTGACGTACTTACAATGGAAGTGGATAGGGCCAATTCGTAAATGTTATAATTAGGGCTATCAATTGATTACAATTTCTAATCAAATCAATTACATGATGTGACAATTAATTAATTGAAATAAACGCATATATCAACGCATATATCAATATTTGCTGAGAAACCCCCTAAATAAAGAAAATTCAATATATAATGCAATTAAAATTAAATGTATAATATATTCGAATTATAAATATATTTAATTAATATGATTATTCAGATAATTCACGGATATTCAGATGAGTAAAATAATAATTAATCAATACAAAAGTGGATTTAGAAGTCAATATATTGTTTGTTGTATGTCCATATCTTTGAATGTAAATCTATGACTGGTTTGCAGGGCACAGCAATCAAGTTTACATTTGAATGTGTCATCTGTATGAGGAAGATTTAAGTGATGTTCTCACAGGATGCATTTTTGCATTCCATCTGAACTTTTTTGTTGGTCTACGTACACATGCATCAGATGGATGCTTTTTGAGCATCTCCTTTTGGCTGTGTCGCGTTTTACTGATTTTTCAGCCATATACACTTACGCATAAACATTGCATGTTTAGGACATTGTGCCAAGTTAAACGTATTTTAAACTTTGAAAAACGTGTCTCAAAACCCCTGCATTCTGTTTATGCTCCTTCTAGCTTAACCTTCTAGCTTTTTACCGATTTCAGTCTTGTTTTGTTTTTTAATAAAATTGCTCAGTCTGAGTGGTACAATACTTTGTGACTTTCCCTGGACTTGCAGTCTGCACATCTAAAAAAAAAAAAAACTAAGTGGTCATAAAAATAAATAAATAAAAAAGTGGGGATTTGTGGAATAAAATCAATATACCAGCCACAATGCTGAACGTAAACACAAATAAATTAAGAGGTGGGACTATAAAAACATTCAGAGTGCAAAACATACACGTGTCGCATATTACTGTTTTTCAGCCATAAACACTTGCTAAACACTGCATGTTTAGGACACAGGGGTGGGTTTAGGATTTCTGAGGCCCTAGCACAGGGGTGTCAAACTCGGTTCCTGGAGGGTCACAGTCCAGCAGAGTTTAGCTCCAACATTAATTAAACACACCTGAAGCAGCTAATCAAGGTCTTCAGGAGTGCTTGAGGATTACAAGGTAGCATTTTGGAGCAGGGCTGGAACTAAACTCTGCAGGGCTGCGGCCCGCCAGAAACTGAGTTTGACACCCCTGACCTAGCATCTGACCAACCTGGGGCCCCTTTTCAATTTTTTTTGCTTAAAAAATGACATTAAATTGATTTTAAATCATAATTGTATATTCATCCTTTCAGCCATTGTAACCAAGTA